>NW_022196911.1:5425066-5474212 GCF_008632895.1 Mastomys coucha | reverse complement strand
TTGTCATTTGCCTACAGCGCTTCTTCTTCACCTCTTCTTTTTTCTAAATTAAGTCTTTGAGGATTTTATACAGTGAGTTAAATTACCTACATCCCTCTTTCCTCAACTCCTCCCAGATCTATCACCACTTCCCTACCCACCCAACCTTGTGGCCTTGTTTTCTTTTTAACCCATATACGTATTGCCTGTGTATTCTCAGATGTGTGGTCTTCCACTGGAGCATAGTTGACCTATTAGGGGCTATTGTCTTGAAGAAAACTGACTCCCTCTTTCCCAGAAGTTAGTAGTTGCCAATAGCTCCTGCTATAGGGGTGGGGTTTGTGTCCACCTCCCCTCTCTATGTTGTGATTTGATCTGGCTTGAGCTTGCAAAGGTCTTATGTATGCTGTTGCAATTATTGTAAGTTCATATGCTCAGCTGTCCTGCCATAGCTTTGTAGTCACACAGTAACTGCTGGCTCTTATAGTCTTATAGCTAGCTCCATTTACAACCAAGACTCTTGAGCCTTGGTAGGAGGTACATGCTATAGATATCCTGTTCAGTGCCTAATATTCCAGTCTCATATTCTCTGTACTTTGGTCATTTGTACTTTTCTATATTAATCACTATCTATGCAAATAGACTCTTCTCAGACAAGGGTTTGGAAATGCATTAATTTGAATAGAGGTTTGGGCAGAGGTGGAGTGAAAAGGCATGCACCCAGGATACGGACCTCAGGCAGGTCTCTGGTGGCTCCTCTTATGTTTATCCATCAGAATGTTTGCACTTATCAATCAATTATGTAAGAAAGGTTGATCCTTTCTCTTTTGTTTGTTTATTCATTTGCTCCCTTGCCTATTTATATCTGTATGGTTCTATGGGTATTGATTGTATTCATTGGGTAAGCCATTTCAATTTCATTGTGATTTACTGTTATGATGGATTGATTGTACCCTCCGGCACTCATGTTAAAATTTAATTGCCATTGTGATGTTAACAAGTGGGACCTTAAAGAGTTGGACGAGTCCTGGGGAACTCTGCCCTTATGAATGGATTAATGCCATCACAGTGGGAATGGGTTAGTTACCAGGAGACTGATATGATTGGAAAAGTGAGTTGGCCTGATTTCCTCTCTCCTTTGTGCTCATTCGTCCTTCTGCCATATTCTAGTCTAGCATGAAGGGCCTTGCTAGATGTTGGCACCATGCCCCAAGACCTCTCAGCCTCCTGAACTATTAGCCAAATAAATATCATTGGTTTGTAAATTACCCTGTATGTAGTAATCTTGCTACTGCAGCACAAAATGCTAAGCTATTATGTTACTCAAATCATGTTAGCTCTGGCCATTGAGAGCTTTTCAGTTCAGTTCGTGGGGTTTTTGGACATTGCCCTCATCTTAAAAGAACAATGTGTTTCTAGGCGCATCTTTGCCTCGAAAACATATTCTAAGATATCTTGTATTCTCTTTTTCCTGTTCTTAAAGTCATGTCAGACTTGCTTTGAGGTGATTACCAGCTTTATGGACATTATGAAAGGCAGCCAGAGAGAACTACTGAAGTGTTCTGGTTTCCTGATACAATGAACCCATGAGATTTGATGGTAGTTTTAAGCCATGACATTTTGGGATAATTTGTTATTCAGCTATAGCTCACTGATGTATTTTTGTCAAATACCACAAAAAGCAATTTGGTATTGCAAGTGAAAATGGGACAGATCTTAGAAGGACATCCAGCAGAGAATGATAGTTTGACAATCCATCCAGGGTTTGAAAGAGAGTGAAGAAGATCTGACAGTGAACCACACGAGGTATGTGGGGATGGGTTTATCAAGGTTGTTACCTATATTAATGTTGAAGCAAAAATGTATGCTTTGTGAACCCTGTGGTCTACTTGAAGGAGATTTCAGATCGACATTGATAGTGCTTCCTGGATGCTTTTATGAGTTTATACTAAAACATAAGAGGAAACTGAAACAACCAAGGAAAAATTTAATCAGAAAAGGAAGCAGGACTTGATGATTTAGGAAATCCCTTGCCTTTCTGGGTGAAAGATGATGCTTGAAATTAAGAAATGATACCCTGGCAAACACCTGACTGAGCATTACTGGGAAAACATTCTCTGGAGAAGCCATGACCTTGCACTCCAACAGCAAGAGCTTAGCAAACATCTGCCTTTGAATCTGGCTTTTGATCTTAGAGATGAATCCAATTCTTTAGTCGCCACTTGAATCCAGAAGCTTTGCTGCAAAGTAGTCTGGGCAATAATGGTTCTGGTTAGACACCTTTGTGCTTTTAGCATTGTGGTAATAATCTGTTACAATGCAGGCGGTTATAGGGGAACATGTGGTAGAAGATAGTCTCTTTCACCTTCAGAAGGATGAAATACAAGAAATCATGGTGGATTAGCAAGAGGTAAAACATACATTAGAATGCATACATCAGAACCCACCTCCTGCATGCTATGTGGCCTGTGTGGACAGAAGAGTCCAAAGAGAGAGCTGCTTGGGAGAGCACAGGGGTCTATGTCCTCAGGCCGGAAGCATTTGTCTAGTCTTTCCTTTCCCAAGGAGAATTGCCAAGCCAATTGTCAAGTTCTTTAGAACAGCTTACCAAACCCAGGGCTTCTGAAGAGTTGCCTAAGCTATCCAGGCTGAGAGAAGTAAAGAGGGTACCAGGAAAGCTTTTCCTAAGGAGCCTGAAGTCAGAGAGGATGCAGAGGGACATGCAGACTGCCATGCTTCCTGATTGAAAGAGACAGAAGTCCAGAGTCATACAGAGAGTGCATTGTGTGATTGAGGAGAAGTCATAGACAGCATAACTTATGCTCAAGTATCTGGGTCAGTGAGGTTATATCCTGGGCCCATCTGCTGAAAAGAGTTGGGATAACCTACCTCATGATCCCTACCCAGATGGGATGGCATAATGTACAAGCTATACTTCGGCCTTGGGGTGGAGGCCAATCAGAATTTGGAGAGAGGTTAACCAAGTTATTATGTCTGGGTTAGAGGTTCCTGTCAGGACGTTACAGGCTCTAAGCTTAGATCAACATTGGGAGTCCTCCCACTAGCAGGAGAAGAGTGCCAACTGGCATGAGGATTAGGTACCCACAGCTCCAAGAGAAATAAAATGAGCATAGAGTCTGTTTTTCACCTTTCTTCTGACCTTCTCAGAAGCAGATGGGGATGGAAGAAGATGAGGAGATGAGCCAGGAGAGAAAGTGCTAGAATGAATGATTCCCTCTCCCGCCTTGAGGTATGAGACCCATCAAGACTGAGAGATGTGAGAGGCTCTGGATTGGATGTGGTACAAACCTTCTGATTTATGCTAGGTATTCAATGCTTATTTGTTTAATTTTGTCAGCAGTTAAGGCATATATGCCATTCAAAAACCTCACACTATCCTTCCCCAAGACAAAAATATTCTAGTCCCCAGAATTGTACTGAATGGCCAGAATAAGATCACTATGGAAGAGACTCCCTAAGGTAGCAAGTTTGTCTGAAATGGTGGGTGGTGACCAAAGGAGGAGGTCCAGACTTGTATATTTTGAGGCTGTGTGGAAGAAAATGGTACCTGCTTCTTGTGTGTTTCCGTG
Organism: Mastomys coucha; assembly: GCF_008632895.1. NCBI lineage: Eukaryota > Metazoa > Chordata > Mammalia > Rodentia > Muridae > Mastomys > Mastomys coucha. The sequence continues at coordinate 5,470,643 of NW_022196911.1, read as the reverse complement.
GACATCAGCCCAGTTCCTAAAGGAGTTACAAGGTTTAGGTCCATCTTTGTTTCCTGATACCTTTCTGGCTGTTTTCGTATATAATCTGATCAGGATTGAGAGAGGGCCCTTAATGTCAGTATCAACCATGGGAATGTTACGTTTTTATTTAATTACAGCCTAAGAGTGCTCATACTGAGTTCGGAAGTCAATGTATTGTGCGTGTGTTTGTGTGTGTGTGTGCGCGCATGCATATGTGTATTTAAAATAGAAAGGATATTTCTAGACCTTATTATTAAATTATTTTTACATGCCACAAGTTCATTAAGATGCATCATGTAAATGTGGCACTTGCGTTTGAGCCATTAGGATTTACTTGGCCTCCTGACTGACGAGTACTGACCGTGCCAGTTCTTGTCTCCTGCCCACATTCTCTGTCTGCTAGCCACACTTTCTTACTTAGGAAACAGATTCAGGGGCTCAATATAAACATGATTTAAGAAAGGTGGGAATTTATTTATCTTTGCTGGATGTTTGGGTATGATACATCTAGGACAGTCAGAAGGCTCCATCGGGTCTGAGACCTAGGTGTCTTTTAGCATGACTCCACATCCCTAGAACTAAGTTGTTCCCTCAAGTTCAGATCACACATGCTAGGCACACACTTTACCAATGAGCTCTGTCCCTAGGACAGGCATTATCCTTCAGGGCATTGACTCCCAGAGACATTGTCTGTCTACATCTTATCTTAGAGAACTTGATCATTGGGACACATCAGCACAAGAAGACTAAAATAAGTTATGTTTCTTTTTTTATTTTCTGCAATTTCTCTCTTCAGCTCAAGACTCTCTGTCTCTGTCTCTCTGTCTCTTTGTCTCTCTGTCTGTCTGTCTGTCTGTCTGTCTGTCTCTCTCTCTCTCTCTCTCTCTCTCTGTGAGTGTGTCTGTGGTGTTTGCACGTGTTTACATGGGTACAAATATGTAATGTGTATACCTGTGTGTGACTGAACATGAACATAGGTGCACATTGCAAATGGAGGTCAGAGGTCAATTTTGTGCATCTTCCTCTATCACTCTACCTTGTTACTAAAGGTGGCATCTCTTACTGAACCAGGAGTTTGTCAATTTGGCTAGAATGGCTGGATAGCAAACCCCAGGAATTCTGCCTCTGCTTCTCCAGGTGACACTGAGAAGCAAGTTATTTTGTTTGTTTTTGTTTTTATCACTCATGGTTTTTGTTTGTTTGTTTGATTGATTTTTTTTTGTCTCTATGTAGGTTAGTAGGTGATAGTTTTAACTTGCTCTCTCCATTCTTACAGTGGAGTTTTAATCTTCTTGCTTATACTGTTTCTTGGATTACACCATACAGTTGTAGATTTCAGAGGCACAAATCAAACAGGATGCCAAATCCAATTTAGTCCATGTTTTTCTAGCATTCCTAAAGGGTCACATCACACTGTGTCCTTTCCCAGTCATCCAATGGGAATCTGGACACAGTACAACTGTGATCCTTCCAGTTATCAACACGGGGGAAAAGAGTTGTCAGTTCCCTGTAGTCTGCTGCAACCAACGCTTTTCTCTTTTACAGTTCTCATTCCGTCTTCTAAGGGCCCACCAACCACCTGCTTAACAAATGTATCCAAAATGTTGTCAAGGGAACTTAGTTCAGCTGTGTCCATCTGTAACTTTTGGATTCCATGCTGCTATTGCCTTGGTAAGTCAGACAGACTCTCCCAAAAGTATCTATTTCCAACTCATAGAAACCTGGGAAACTTTTATTGTTCCTTAAATATTAGAGACACTAAGTTAATCACACGTGCAGATTAATTCACTGCCATGGGGTCTTGATTTGCTTGGATTAACCTAACAACATATTGTAGTTGTTAGGTAACTTAAGTTACTTTATGTGCTATTGGTGTAGAGTCTGGGCATTCAAAGTCATGGTGTGTGTAGATGTTATTTCTTGGTGAGGGAGCTTTTGTGTTGACTTGTAGATACTTCTATTCTTGTTGTGTCTTCATGTGGTCTTTATGCCATGGACACAAACCTCTTTTGTCTGTACACATGTCTGCATCTTCTCTTTTGAGCATGACACCTGTCAGGCTCATCCATGCAGCCTCCTTTTGATTCAATCACTTCCTCGAGGTTCCTATTTTCATCTCCAGTGACATTCTAAGCTATCAGGGATAGATAGGTCTTCAATATATGGATTTTATTTTTGGCAAGATACAATTCAGCCTGTAACATGCTATAAATGTATCCTGCGATTAAAGTCATGATTAAAGCTAAAGGGATTAAGGGTTTTCTATCAGGTAATTGGGGAGAGTGTAGAAGGCAGTAGCATGGTCTAGGGCTGTGCTGCATTGAAGTCTAACAGAGATGTATCTATCCCCAAGGTCTCACTTCCTACCTATTGAAGACTCCGAATGTTGATTCAGTAAGACTGCCCCCTTGTTGGCTTGTACACCCATGGGTGCTGGAGAATGAGAACAGATAGGTTAAGGACCCACTCTGCCCACAAGTTCCTGAAGAGTAGAGATTCATAAGGAATTCAGCATAGGAATTCAGGTAATTTCAGTGTATTGAAAGCTGGCTTACAGTCAGAAGGTCAGTGAAGCAAACTTTCTAGATGGCCGGACAGGTACAGAGAGCAGACCAAAATCACCATGTGTCTTCCCCCACACAAATGCTAATCTTAGGAGTATCTATCTGTCTGTCTATCTATCTATCTATCTATCTATCTATCTATCTATCTATCTATCTATCTATCTATCTATGTTTCTCAGAGATTTATGTAAGGAACAAATAGAAAATGGGAGAGGGCTACAGCAATTCTTCTGCTAGGTTTCTGTTCTTAGTTTGTGAATAGACTCTCCCAAGAAGCATATTCAGATGAGGGAGTGAAGAGGATGCCTACTTTTTCCCAAAGTGTCTATTTTCAACTTGAAGATATCTGGCATGCTTTAATTACTTTGTTTAGCAAGTGGGAGGGCTATACAGAGTACTCCTGCATCTGAACCTGGGACCCATGGCAGCTGCCTTCTCTCCCTCAGAGATAATGACATTTTTATTAGTCTCAGTTTCCAGTTGATAAGGCACCGTGACTTTCAGGGTTGGATTCTATGATGCCCACAAGTGAAGAACAAATGTTATCCTATGTCCAGGCAGCCTTGGAATTCAAGGTAGGTAAACCTTGAATTTTTCTCACCTCCTTTTCTTTCTTTCCTTTTAATTGAAAATAATTCTTTTCATATAGTATATTCTCATCATGGTTACCCTTCCCTCATCCTCCCCCCCCCAGATTCTTCCCACCTATCCACATAGACAAATACAAAATGAACCCACCTCATTTTTTAACTTCCTCCTCCTTTTTCACACCTGTTCCTCATGTAATTCAGATTTTAGGGAAGGTCTTGTTCCTTCCATAAAGCTTTCATTTAATTTTCAAAACTGGGTTAGGAGTTCTACTAACTTGGTATATAATGATATATGATATATAATATATGTTATATGGTATATAATATATATATATATATATATATATATATATATATACATACACACATATATATTATAGGTTGACTCTAGTGCTGATCTGCTCATCCCCAGTAGACTCTGAGGTGATTGACTTTGTCCATCATCAAACTCATGGCATCAGTTTCATGTGTATAAGTGTCAAGCAGTAGAAAAGTATACTTCTACAATTTTATCTATTTATTCACAGTACATTCCATGGGAGGCATAGTTATATTACTGTAATAATACTACATATGACAAAATTCTTTCTCAGTAACTGTTTTCAAAATGTTTAATCGATAGCTCAAGTGTTGAAATGTGTTTCCTTTTCATCCATTGTTTTAAAAAGTTGTCTCCTTTCCAAAGTACTTTTTGTTAAAGTAGCAAACTACTTAGAGCCGATTTCCATCACACAAAAGGTCAACAAATGGAATATTTGTTGTCATTTAGTAAAAACACAGCATAGCTCTTCTGACAAGTTGACAATTATTTTAAGTAACTCTCCACAGCTAAGCAACAGATCTTTGTAGAATAATTGATTTTTCATGAACTTTCCCCCAATTTATGCTGAATCAATTTGTGCAAGTTCACAATCAGCTTTGTTTACATTTTGGGTAAATGTTGCGCTGTATTTGAAAGGTATCATGTTAAGAACATGGACCATGGAGATGACAATCTGTAGTCCCCTTACATCTCTTGGTTCATACTCTTTGCTTCAGTGATATTCTTGTAAATAGTATGCTGGGTATCCTTGATACAAAATGTTATTTCTGTAAATTTAACTGGGAGTATTTTAAAGATAGCTTTGGTTGGGGGACAACTCATTAGTGTTGTGATTGCTCATTCTTACTGGCCCCTGCCTCCCAAGGTAGATACTATAGATGCCAAGTTCAGTTTGCATGGCAAGTGTTTGTCAAGATTAATTTCTCTTTCTTCTTCAACTGAAGTTGATAAAGAAGCTTAGCAGTATTTGCTCCCAAAGCCTGAAGGATAACCTATTTGTCATATTTGAAGTTACTGACAAATTTGAGTTTATTACTTGCTCTTTCCTATTAGTACATTTGTGTATGTTTCTGTCAGACCAGTTACTACACATAGCCTTAATTAACCTAATTTCAAAAGAAGCTACAAAGACAAAAGTCATAAGGAAAGAGATTGAAGTAGATCCAGGAAACTTAATGGGCAAATATTAGATATTCCATATAACTAAACAAATCCTGAAATAAAATAACTACAAATTAGGGAAAGATAATCTGGAGATGAAAAGGCTCACCATTCCAAGACAGATTCATGAGTAAAAAAAAAAAAATCATACAGCCAAATATGTCTTGGCAAAATTTACCAATGATAAGGAATAAAAGCCCATAGGCTTTGAAGCAGCAAGAACAGATTATCTCTGGAATATATTTATAGCCTTTTAATATTGTATTAAAGTGATAATTTTCTTATTGCAGATAAAAAGTTTTATATAATGATTCTGAATCTAGCAATTTTGGTAAGCTTTTTATTGCTGCTAATATTTTTATAATACTTTTAGCTTGTGTAGATTATAATTTTCATTATCTATAACATATTACAAATTTACTTTTATTTATTAATATTTTGGTAATAGTAAGCTTCCATCACTATTACCAATAACAATGATGCAACAGAATTTTTCATTGTCATTTATTAATATTTGTCAAGATTGCTGTATGTAGACTTTTGATTAAAATCCTTATTAGGATTTTTTTAGTTACCCTCTACTTCAGCATATTAAGAGTATTTTTTATTAATGAGCCATTGAACTCAATTAAATTTAAATTCTAATTTATTGAGAAGATCAAATTGCTTCTCTTCTTCAATGTATTAATGTGTGGATGTTTTTGAATAGCAAATTATACTTGCTTTATTGGACAAATTCTAATTTTGTGGTTTATTTATTTTAAAAAACTCCATTTATTATTTATTTGAGGTTTTCGTACATCTATTTTTATCTTATCAATCTTACTAGCCCTTGAACTTGTAGAAGACACCCCACCACATTCTCCATCCTCCAACTTTACATCCTTGTTTCATACTCCCCACTGAGCTCTATCAGCTGTCCTTACATGTGTAAATGCAGGGCCATCTGCCGGAGCAAAGACACCGGGAGGCACTTCCCCAGAGAAAACTGATTTCCTAACACAGCTTTTAACCACTGAGCTCTCACCTACAGATGGGCTTTTATCATACAAAACTGTTCATTGAATATTTGTTCCTTGATCAGTGTTTGCAGTCTGCACTTGGAAGAAGGTAAGTTTATATAATGGTTGGTCTACAATTCATCTTGGCCAAAACCCAAGAAGTATTAGATTTTGACCTACCAATGCTACAGAATAAGTTTTATCACTCATAGTTTTGTAGAAAATTATGCTTTTGATTCATTTTTCTAATGCATTTACTTTGTTGACCGTATTATTTTTTAGTATGTAAAAATGTACATAGAGTTACAACACTTGATTTTTCCTTAAGTGCTGATTTCCATATGCTGCTTCTCTCTCTTTCCATTGGCTTGTATTTTAGTAAATTTGGGTTGCTAAGACAAGATATATGGTATGGTAATTTATAAGGAGCAGAAATTTATTTCCTGGGAAGCTTTTGAGGGAGCTCTTACAGAGGTTTCTGGGGAGGAAGAAAGGGGGAGGGGAGAGGGAAGAGGGAGATGGAGAGAGGAGGGGGGACAGGAGAGGGAGAGGGAGAAATAAAGGGAGGTAGAAAGGGGGAAGGAAGAAGAAGTGAGTGAGGGAAGGAAGAAGATAGAAGAAGGAAGGGGAAGGGAGAGGGAGGGAGGGAAGGAGAAGAGGGAAGAGGAGGGCAGGGAATTAGAAATTATCATCTGTCTATCAGACGTTGGCTGCAGTGCTTCTCCAGTAGCTAAACTCAAGGGAACCTTATCAGAAGCCCTTGCCTACATTAACACTATTAATTCATTTGTGAGAGGGAAGCCTGCATTACTTGTACATTTTTAAAAGAATACATTTTTATTCATTTATTTTTTTATGATTTTTTAAAATTAATTTATTTTTTTACACTCCATATTTCAGTTCCCGCACCCCACCATCTACCCTCCGACTGCTCCACATCCCACACCTCCTCCCCACACCTCTCCACATGGATGCCCTCACCCCCTACTCCACCTGACCTTTAAACTCCCTGGGGCCTCCAGTCTCTTGAGGGTTAGGTGCATCATCTCTGAATGAACACAGACCTGGAAGTCCTCTGCTATATGTGTGTTGGGGGCGGGCCTCATATCAGGTGGTGTATGCTGTCTGTTTGGTGGTCCAGTGTTTGAGAGATCTTGGCAGTCCAGATTAATTGAGACTGCTGGTCCTCCTACAGTATTGCCCTCCTCCTCAGCTTCTTTTAGCCTTCCCTAATTCAACAACAGGGGTCAGCTGCTTCTGTCCATTCACTGGGTGTAAATATATGCATCTGACTCATTCAGCTTCTTGTTGGATCTTTCAGAGGGCAGTCATGCTAGGTTTCTTTTTGTGAGTGCTTTATAGCCTCAGTAATAGTGTGCAGCCTTGAGACCTCCCCTTAAGCTGGATCCTACTTTGGGTGTGTTGCTGGACCTTCTTCTCTTCAGGCTCCTCTCCATTTCCATCCCTGTAATTCTTTCAGACAGGAACAATTATGGGTCAGAGTTGTGACTGTGGAATGGCAGCCCCATCCCTCACTTGATGCCCTGTCTTCCTGCTGGAGGTGGGCTCTATAAGTTCCCTCTCCCTACTGTCGGGCATTTCATCTAAGGTCCCTCCCTTTGATTCCTGAGAGTCTCTTACCTCCAAGGTCTCTGGTGCATTCTGGAGGGTCCCCCAACTGCCTATTTTCTGAGGTTGCCTGTTTCCATTCTTTCCTCAGGGCTTCAGTCCTTTTCCTCTACCCAATACCAGATCAGGTTCTCCTCTCCCCTGCTAGTCCCCCCTCCCCCCTCCACTTTCCCTCCCAGGTCCCTTCCTCCCTCCCTACTTGTGATTGCTTTCCTCTCTCTCCCAGGTGGTATCCTCCCCTTGGGCATTTCAGCTTGTTGACCTTTTTGCGTTCTGTGGACTGTATCTTGGGTATTCTGTACTTCTTTTTTGTTTTTCTTGGCTAATATCCACTTATTAGTGAGTATATACCATGCACATCCTTTTGGGTCAGAGTCCTCTCACTCAGGATGATATTTTCTAGTTCCATCCATTTGCCTGCAAAACTCAGGATGTCCTCATTCTTAATAGCCGAGTGGTATTCTGTTGTGTAAATGAACCATATTTACTGTATCCATTCTCCTGTGGTGGGACATCTAGGTTGTTTCTAGTTTCTGGCTATCACAATAAAGCCACTATGAACATAGTGGAACACATGCCCCTGTGGCATGGTGAGGCAACTTTTGGCTATATTCTCAAGAGTGATATAGCTGAGTCTTCAGGTAGATCTATTTCCAATTTTCTGAGGAACCTCCAGAATGCTTTCCAGAGTGGTTGTACTAGTTTGCAATCCCATCAGCAATGGAAGTGTGTTCCTCTTTCTCCACATCCTCTTAACACATGTGTGTTGTCACCTGAGGTTTTGATCTTAGCCATTCTGATCTGTGTAAGGTAGAATCTCAGGGTCATTTTGATTTGCATTTCTCTGATCACTAAGGACTTTGAACATTTCTTTAGGTGCTTCTCAGCCATTTAAGATTCTTCAGTTGTGAATTCTCAGTTTATTTCTATACCCCATTTTTTGATTGGGTTGTTTGTTTTTTTGGTGATTAACTTCTCGAGATCTTGTGGGGTTAGTGAAGAATTTTTTTTCCCAATTTCTGGGTTGCTGATTTGTATTATTGACTATGTCCTTTGCCTTACAGAAGCTTTCCAATTTCATGAGGTCCCATTTATCAATTCTTGATCTTAAAGCATGAACCACTGGAGTTCTGTTTAGGAGGTTTTCCCCTGTACCAATGAATTCAAGGCTCTTTCTTCTATTTCTTCAATTAGATTCAGTGTATCTCGTTTTATGTTGAGGTCCTTGATCTACTTGGATGGGTACTTTGTACAAGGTGACAAATATGAGTATTCTTCTACATACAGACAGCCAGGTAGACCAGCACCAGCACCATTTATTGAAGATGCTTTCTTTTTTCCAATGTATATTTTTGGTGTCTTTGTCTAAGACCAAGTGACTGTAGTATGTGGTTTTATTTCTGAGTTTCAATTCTATTCCATTGATCAGCATATCTGTCTCTGTACCAATACTATGGAGTTTTTATCACTATTTCTCTGTAGTAAAGCTTGAGGTCAAGTGAAGCAATCCTACTGAAATTGGGGACAAAACAAGGATGCCCACTCTCCCCATATCTATTCAATGTAGTACTCGAAGTGTTACCTAGAACTATAAGACAACAAAAAGAGATCAAGAGGATACAAATTAGTAGAGAAGAAATAAAGGTATCCCTGTTTGCAGTTGATATGATAGTATACATAAGTGACCCTAAAAATTTTGCTAGAGAACTTCTCCAGCTGATAAACAACTTCAGCAAAGTGGCTGGATATAAAATTAACTCAAATAAATTAGTAGCCTTCCTTTATACAAAGGATAAATAAGCTGAGAAAGAAATTAGGGAAACAACTCCCTTCACAATAGTTACAAATAATATAAAATATCTTGGGGTAACTCTAAACAAATAAGTAAAAGACCTCTATGACAATAACTTCAAGTCTCTCAGAAAGAAATTGAAGAAGATCTCAGAAAATGGAGATCTCCCATGCTAATAGATTGGCAAAATTAACACACTAAAAATGGCCACCATACCAAAGGCAATCTATAGATTCAATGCAATCCTCATCAAAATCCCAACACAATTCTTCAAAGATATGGAAAAAGCAAATCTCAAATTCATCTGGAAAGGCAAAAACCCAGAATAGTGAAAACAATTCTTAACGATAAAAAAAAACCAGGGGAATCACCATCCCTGACTTGTACAACATTTTAAAAGTACTTTTTTTCATTTTATGCATGTAAAAGTTTGCCTGCATATGTATCTGTGCACAGTGTGTGCCTGGTGCTTGTGGAGCCAGAAGGGGGCAGCAGATCCCCTGAAAATGGACTTAGAGATGGTTGTGAGGCACCACGTGGGTGAAAAGAACTCACCCCAAGTCGTCTTCAAGAATAGACAGTGCTCTAAACCACTGAGCCATCTCTTTCACTCCTATTTATAAACTTTTAAGGAGTACCCACACATCCACAGTGCTTCTAACACTTGAATGTTGAGGGACACACTTCAGCTACCCCAATCAGTTGTGCCAGGCATTGGTTTATATAATTAGTTATTAAAAACTGTCATCTTATCTTCCCACCAGCCTTGTTATTTTTAGCTCGTATTTATTCGTTCCTTCCTCCTCATCTTTGAATTTGCTGCCTTCCCCTCTGGCTTTATGAACTGACACTTGAGTACGTTTATCTTCAATGTTTCATTTAAAAACATATTCAGGACTAACCTTTTTAAATTAAGTCACAATTGAGCTCGTTTCAGCTCTGACATTATAGTAATTTTAAGGATGTTTTGTGCCAGCTTTGCTGTTTTTATTGTGGCAGTTGTCCTAGACATAAAAAAATCATAATTAATGGAGGGAGGTAGCCAAGTGATCGAGTCCTTATCATGGTTTTGTCCTTACAGCTTGATTTCTATAATTGCATGATATCAAAGAATGGAGCATTAAGGGTGTTGGTTCTTTATTGTGATACTGTCCTTTGCAGCCTGGTAGTTAGAATACCTTCTGTCAAGATTTTAGGTTTGTTCTTAGATTACACCTGTTCGTTTTGTCATTCAAATATTTACCCTTAATGACATCGCCATTATTAGATCTTCCTGTTAATAACAGGGCACAGACACTGTCTTATAGTCAGTCATTCTTTGCTTTTGCACAGGTGTTCTGAAGCTGCATGTGTGGGTGTGTGCAATTTCGTGACTTTCATATTCATCACTGGATAGCTTGCCTTTGCTCTCATGCACTGCAGTTCCTTATTTCTAATATTTTGCCTTAAATTCTATTTTGTCTGGTAATAATTTACTATATTGGCTCTTTATTGCTTTTCATATTTGCCTGCGGTATATTTTTTCTAATGTTAAGTCTCTCTGTGGTGTTTTATTTTAATCTCTTAAAACAACCACATAGCTAAATTAAAACCCATCCAGTGATCACTATTTTATTAGATGAGTTTAATTTATTTTTATCATTTTAGGATAATTGGTGCCTTTATATTCATTTCTAAACTTTCACATCTTCTGTCTAGTCTACTGTTTAGATTCCCCAGTCTCCCTCTCCTTTCTTTTTCTTTTTCATTAGGGATCCCCATGGCTTTGTATTTTGTCTTTTCCCCTTGTATAGGTCAGAAGTTATAAATTATCCTTCTAATGTTTCAGTAACCTTAAATTAAAAAAAAAAAACCTTAAGTAACTGCGAATTTGCAAACAAATCTAAATCCATACTTATTATTTTTACCCCTCATAAGAAGAAAATTCTTTTTATGATTTAAACTATCTTTTTAAAAATTTCCCAACCTTTAAGTTTCTGTTATCTGTATAACAGATTAAATTCTTTCTTGATATTTTTTAATATTGATTTTCTTGGTTTCTTTCCAATGAAATACTTCCTTTAGTTGTTCCTTTAATGGCCTTCAATGCCAAATTAAGATTTCTGAGCTCCCCAGCCTTATGGACTGAATAATAAATTATCAGGATTTTAGCTTTTCCAGTATGAAATCAGCCATTGTTAGTTCATATGGTCTAAGCTGATCTAATGAATTTCCTGTAATATTCTTGTCTTATATCAACTGTTCTTCTAGAGGACCTGGACTAACCCAGCCCCTTTTACCCCAGAGACTAAATCTTCACTGGCTGCAAAGGATTTGTTTAGCCAAGGGTAATGTTGGCTTCTACTGCAGCAGGATAGAAGTCACCTGCATGGTAGCTACTCTTGTACAGATTGCTATCTTTGCTCAGAGGCTGGTAAAATTTCCTAACGGTTTGTGAATAATTGGAGTTACAGAGTTTTAGAGAGCAAGGCCCTAGCATGTTACGTCATGCTTTAGAGTGGGCTTGAGAAGGGCAAGAGTTGCCATCCCATTCATTTCAGAGTTCTAAGCATTTTTAATGGTTTCTTTTATGTTCCCCTCCTCTCCTCTCCCCTTCCCTCCGTCCCCTCCCATCTGCTCACTCCTCCCCTCCTCTTCCCTCCCCTACTCTATTCTCCTCTCTTCTCTTCTTCTTTCCTCTCCTCTTTTCACTTCTCTTCCCCTCTCCCCCTCCCACCCTCTTTCTTAAGGGAAGATAGTCTTACATCCATCAACCTGTCCTAGAACCCATAGCAATGCTCCTACTTCAGCCCCCTTAGTGCTAGGGTTGCAGGGATGAGCCGCCATGCTACCTACCCTATAGTACCTTTAAGTTCATAAATTATCTCTAAGGTAGATGCTTGGTTTGAATAAGTCAGGTCTTAATCTTATCTGGTGCCCTCACAGGTACAGAAATCAGTATTAGCTGACATATGTAAACTAGGGTGGGATTGCCTACAGTCATATGACTCTAGAACCTAAAAATGCTCTGTCAAGGAATGGAGTGGAAACTTCAGGGTTCTTTGGAAAGTCAGTTGGTTGGATGGTGTTTTGCTGGGGCAAACACTCAAAGGAACATTTATCTGAAGTGGACAGACACATGATGGAACATTTAGCTGAAGCAGACAGAGTGAAAGGATGTTCTACTAAAGCAAACACGTGAAAGGACATGTGATGAAGGACTCTTTGCTAACAACACACATGTATTGGCCTGTCTTACATTGTGTAGTTGAGCTGCATTTGTTGGGACTCCATAGAAAGAAAAGTACCAAAAAAAAAAAAAAAAAAAAAAAAAAAACTTTTGGTGGTTCGCTGCAGTTTCTTGCTGCTTCCACAGATGGGCTGATTGACAGAGTGATGTCAGCTGAGACAGAGGCATGAGCCGAGACAAGAACTGTAGAGGACACGTGATGCCTGGAGGGTATATAACTAGGAGTCAATGGACAGTGGCAGAAGCTGAGCTGGGCTTGCTTATAGAGCTAGCTGTGCAAACTTTGTGGATCTCTCATCATCACTGATCTTCAATTTGCTGAGGGGCTCAGAGGAGAACTTCTCCTGGCATTCCTCTTGGTCCCTCCTACTGACTTGTGCTGAGCTGCTGCTGTCCGCTGACCTGTGAACTGGACTGCTGACTTCCAGACAACACAGATGGGCGTTACTCCAAAGAACCTTTCTAAACAGGTCCACTTCCTCTTTATCCTGGTGGTGGGCTAAGAGGGAGGTTAAAGTGTTTAAGAACCATCATTGAAAATAAGATTTGAGGGCTGGAGAGATCGTTCAGTGGTTAAGAGCACTGACTGCTCTTCCAGACGTACTGAGTTCAATTCCCAGCAACACATGGTGGCCCACAATCATCTCTAACCATACGACAGTGTACTCATCTACATTAAATAAATAAACTCTTTATAAAAAATAAGATTTGAAAAAAATTAGTTACAAAGGGTCTTGGAATTTTGGATTTTCTAATAATACATAGTCCCTAGACATCAAATAACATTTGCTCTATTCTGAGTCAAAGGCTCCAAACCCAAGAGATTTATCTCCATTTAGTTTTCCTTGCAATTTCCACAGATTGACATCAATCTCTTTCCTTCAGTGTTACCAAATATCCTATAGCTTTTGAATTTCAGAGAGGAGACTTGTCTTCCTACATGAAGACTGGGACCCTGCTATGCTTTCCTAAGTACAGCCTTGCTCCATCATGGTTGATGAATCAGAGATGATTAATGTATCCTAAAATATGGTCCTTCACACGCAGCTTTGATTATATGTTTAGGTTCTTCAATTATATTTAGATAGAAAATGATAATTATTCTCTAAAATGAAAATAACTATATTGTTATTAAAAGAAATGAGAAAGGTGTTTGTTTCTACTATTATACAGATGGGAGTCTATACTCAGAGGTTTTTAAATTCTCTAATAGTATGTGAGTCATTACAGCTTCATAGACCGTAAGAGCCATAACAAAGAAAATGCTTTTTCATTTAGACCTCAAAATAGAACCTTGAAAGTTCTGCCAACCTTGTCCCAAAATATATGAACACAATGAGATATTCCTCTCGGGTTCATTAATTTAGTAATGATTACTTGAATTTGGAGTCATCAGCCAGCTTTTATGAAATTATCAGGTACTGAACTCACAATTCCAAGAAATGCAGAGTCCCTTAGACTATTTCTTACCTGCAGAGGAGTCAGCTCCTATGCCTAGTTGTCAAAAGTTTCCGGAGGAGTCCTTTTCACAGGACACAGAACCCCCTTCTCCTGTGTGCCCCTCTTCTGCCCTGTTATTTGGAGGAGAACCATACAGGCATGGATGTAAAGCAGAAGGTTGCTTTGATGAGAGCCCTGAGTCCTAGTAATAACAGAGAGGAGTCTCTATGGAGCAGGATGCACACTCCTCTTATAGAGCCTTGATCAGTGTAAGTGGAGGAGGGTTCTACTCTGCACTGGTGAAACTGAGACACACTCACTCTTCCTACAGTACCAAGCAGAGAGCATTCCAATGACTTTGTTCTAATGACATAGTATATGTTCATTTAATCACAGATTGTTGCTGTTTTTATATATAAAGGGACAGCACTGAGAAATCTTAGCATATACTGTTTGACTCTACTCAGTGCTGACTCATCTATTTAATACTACAGACTTCAAAGAGCTACAGGCTTACCACAGAGCTATCAGTAGCAGCTCTAGAAAGCTACTATTGGTGATTGTTTGTTCTTTCTAACCTGCTTTATCAGTCTGTGGTGGTTTGAATAAAAATGGCCCCCATAAGTTTATAGGTAGTGGTTCCATTGGGAAATGCCTTGTTAGCCACTTTTGGCCTTGTTGGGTGACGTGTCACAGTGGGTGGGCTTTGAGGTTTCAGATGCTCAAGCCAGGCCCAGTGGGTCACACTTTTCCTGCTGGTTGTGAATCTAGATATAGAACTCTCAGTTCCTCTTCCAGCACCATGTCTGCCTACATGCCACTATCCTTCCTGCCATGATGATAGTGGACTAAACCTCTGAACCTAAAAGCCAGCCCCAATTCAATATTTTCCTTTGTAAGAGTTGTCATGGTCATGGTGTCTCCTCAAGCAATAAAAACTCTAACTGACACCCAATCACATACTCTTTTCTTGATTTTTATACTTATTGATGAATCAAAAATTTTAATTAGTGAAGTTGATAGTTTCTGTTTGGAAGCTTGCATATGCCCTTACTTTTGATGAACTCTTCAAACATTTACAACTTACTCTACAGCCAGGCAGTGGTGGCGCACAACTTTAATCCCAGCACTTGGGAGGCAGAGGCAGGCGGATTTCTGAGTTCAAGGCTAGCCTGGTCTACAGAGTGAATTCCAGGACAAGCCAGGACTACACAGAGCAACCCTGTCTCAAAAACAAAAAAACAAAAACCAAACCAAAATAAAACAAAAACAAAAAAACAACAACCCCCCCCCCAAAAAAACTTACATTACAAATATAAAATCAGAAATGTGCCTGACCTGCTATATACCTGGGATGCCCTTTCTCAATTGTCAGCTTGACTACATCTGGGGTTAACTTAAACTACAAAATAGAAAGACACACTAGAAAAGAAATTTTGTTTAATTTGACATCTGGATCCATTTCTAATCCAGATTTCTGAGGAAGGAATATAATTTAGAAGTGTAGAAGATCTTTAATCCAGATCACTGGAGCTGGGAAGACCCGTAATCTGGGCCACACATTTTGCTGGAAGCCTATATAAGGACAGAGAAGGAAGCTTTTGATTTTTGCTTACTTGTTCTCCCTTCAATAGCAAGGCCATCCCTTCACTCCCATTAGAGTCTGCTTTTTCAGGATTCTATCTACTGAAGACCACCTGAAATATCTAGCCTCATATATAGAATGAGCAACTATTGTATTTTTGGATTTTCCTTTTACAGCCAGCCATTGTTGAATTATTTGGACCACAGCCTGTAAGTCATTCTAATAAATCTCATATACATGTATATTTATATATACATATACACACATATACACGCACACATATATACATACAAATATATGCATGTGAGTATATATTTAACATATATATACATATATATATATATGTTCATTCTATAAATTGTTATTCTAGGCAACCCTGATTAATACAATTTCCCTTTCAAGTAATATATATGTGTATGTGTTCATTCACATATATGTGCATATGTGTGTGTATGTGTACATATACATATACATAAAGGGGATTTATTACAATGACTTAGAGGCTGCAATGCACCTAATCCAACAATGGCTGTCTGTGAACAGAAAGTCTAAGAATTCTGTAGTTGCTTAGTCCACAAGGCTGGGTGTCTCAGGTGGTCTTCAGTATGTGCCAGATTCCAGAAAAAGTAGAATGTAATATCAGTGAAGGAATAGACTTGCTCGTAAGGCAAGGGCAAGCAGGAGAAGAGCAAAAGCTTTCTTCTCTCATGTTCATATATTGGTTTCCAGCAGAAGGTATGGCCTAGATTAAGTGTGTGTCTTCCCACCTTAATATCCAGGTTAAAGGCATACATCTTCTTCCTTCAACATCCAGATCAAAGGCAGGTATCTTCCCACCTCAAAATATTCCAGATTAGAAATGGATTCACTTTAAAACCAATCAAAAAAGTCTCTCACAGGTATGTGCCCTCCACTTCTGGATTGTAGTTCATTCTAGATGTAATCAAGTTGACAACCAATAGTAGCCATCACAGAGTTTAAATGTTGTGGGCAGTATCTGATCAATGGTAAGCTCCCCAGAGATTCAGCACAGCAGAAACAGAGCAGTCCCTACACAACCCCATGGAAGAGGAGTACAACAATTCTGTGCCATTTTCCCTCTCTCTGGTGTCTCTGGCTTTTGTATTGTTTATGGTCAGATGGCCTGTGTAGAGCAGGAGGCTGAAGTAACTGAGGCGGTGGGTCTGGGAACTGTGCAAGCTCATGGAAAGGACGACAAAGAGGCAGAGGCAAAGTGAAGGATACAAATCAACAAATAGCTGGACACCATCACAGAGAATTCAGGCAAAAATAATCTCTTATTTCTGTCTTTTTTAAAATATATATATATATATATAGGACAAATAATGGCCATGAAATAGTCAGGGATGTTTTCCTATGGCTAGGATAAAATCTGAACTTTATAGTGTTTGGCAATCAAAATGGTTACTGTTTGGAGAATCTTAGAAATGGTCAGCCTTTGGAGGGGGCAGCTGGAGTTTGTTCCCCAACAGACTCTCCTCATATTCTAGCAGTGATCATCCTAGTGTGCTGAGACAAGTAAAGCACCCAGAATTCTTGGGTGTAAACTTGTTGGAATCGTTCCTATAGTTAATATCATTATGTGCTTGTAATATAAAGTTTAGGAGAAAAAAACCTTGATCTCTAAATATTTTTGAGAGAACATTTTTTTTTTCTGAATACAAGAAAGGACACTTGGGTCTGGCTAAGGAGCCTTCTGTCTGTTCGAGGTAAATTGTCTCCTGGGATGTGGTACAGACTGAATGACCTTAATGCAAAACTCCAGATTCTGAGCTGATCCACAGTTTGACATGTTTTGATCTCTGACAGGAAGCCACAAGTGGAAAATTCCATGCGTGACCTCACAGAGTGGGTCACAGCCCAAGCCCAGGTGTATTCAAGACAGTGTATAAATTATCTTCAGGCTGAGTAATGTGTGTCTATAAAACATAAATGAAATTTACATTTAACTTGGATTCCATACCACGATATATCATATTTTATAGCAGATATTCTCAAACATACAAACAACTTTTGAAATCTAAAGCACATCTGTTTCCAAGTACTTAGGATGAGAGTGAAACCAACCTATAACATCTTTGGGGCTTAAGGAGAGTCAAGGCCATGAAAACTCCCAAAGGGACTATGGCTAATGGACCTTAGAAACAAAAACTTCCAAGAAGTAGTTAAAGCATATGTGTAGCTATGCCTAGGTTTTGGAAATGCTAGTCACACACTACCTTGACCCTAGTTGTGCTCCAAGGAGTTAGAGGCCAGGCCTGCATCTACACTTAGCAAGGCACAGATCGGATAGGAGTCATAGACTCACAAAAAAGGAATAATGGAGCAACAACTGTGACACACAGAAAGGTGACCAACCATCAGCACAGGTCTGGAATGCAGGGCTGAGCTAAGAGACATCCAGGCACTGGGGTGAGTATGTGAGCGTTGTTAACAGTGACCCCAGGAGGAGTGTCTGAAATGCCAAAGGCAGAGAATTCAGAAAAGACAGGAGATAGGGGTTGTGTGTTGTCACACAGAAGGCTGCCTGAAGCTGCTCATTGAAAATAGGGAAGTGTGAGCAGTTCAGTTGGTTATATTCAGGGTTGGTAAGTTCTTGATTGGGATATATGCTAGGCATTAGTCTTTGGAGGAAACTGTGAAGAAATGTGTATCTTCTGTCCTAAGAATTTTCTCTGCTAGTCTAGGGGGTGGGGGACTAGGCAAAGTCTATGCCCTCTTTCTACAGTCCTAATGACAAACCAACTTAGTTCCATCCAGGGAGTACATTAGACTTACTCACAGAGCATGCCTAAGGGGTATGGGCAGGAGTATGGATTACCCTCAATCTGCCACACTAGGTTTTCATCCAGTATGGTTGATGATGGCTTCTTAGAGGCTGTTCAGCTGGAGACTCCTTCTCTTAGTTCTCATCAGCCTATGTACTCCAGCCATACTGACCAAGACCCCAAACTACTTGAAATAGGAGTGGCTAGAATATCATGTAAGGACTTTACAACTCTCAGGTCCCTCCTTCTAGGAGAGGCTGTCAGGAGTCAGGGATCCCAGTCCTAAAGAGTTTTTGCAAAGACACATACATTCTTGTGTAGATGACTCTTGTGAGGCTTAGCGGGCAATGCTGTGCAACTGTCATTGTCTCTTTGTCTATCCCTGAGCTGCTGGGCATGCAGGTTAGTTCTGTCATTTAGCTCCATGAACAGTACTGCAAAAGCATTGTGGTGTTAGTTGATCAGATCATCTGTTATGATCTGATTTGGAGTCCTTTGCTAAATACCCAGTAGTTGCAGAGGTAATAGTGTAGTAGATCATTTGGAAGTCTCCTCTCCCTCCTTCTCCCCTTTCCTTTCCCTATCCTTCTACCTCTCCCTCTCCCTTTCTCTCCCCCTCCCCCTCTCTCTTTCTCTCTCTTTGTTGCTTGCTTGTCCTCTTGCTTGCTTCCTTCCTTTCTTCCTTCCATCCATCCTTCCTGTGGTGGTTTGAATGAGAATGGACTCCCATAGGCTCACCTTTGAATACTTGTTCCCCAGTTGGTAGAATTTTTTGGGAAGGATTAGGAGGTGTGCCCTTGTTGAAGGAGGTGTGTTACTGGGGGTAGGCTATGAAGTTTCAGGAAACTGAAGCTATTCCCAGTTTGTTCTTGATTCATTAGTCTCCTGCTTGTGAGTCAAGATGTAAGTTCTCACCTGCTCATGCCGTCATACCTTGGGCCTGCAGTTGTAGATGCTGGCCCTCTGGAACTATATGTCCAATTAAATGCTTTCTTTTAT
Organism: Mastomys coucha; assembly: GCF_008632895.1. Classification (NCBI taxonomy): domain Eukaryota; kingdom Metazoa; phylum Chordata; class Mammalia; order Rodentia; family Muridae; genus Mastomys; species Mastomys coucha. Next base: position 5,451,521 of record NW_022196911.1, on the reverse strand, counting down.
TAGTTGCCTTGGCCATAGTATCTTCTCAAAGCAATAGAAAAGCAACTAAATGTGGATTCCCGTGAGTCGTCCATGCACACAATACAATTATCTTGAGCCATAAAGAAGAATGAAATTGAGGCTGAAGAGCCCAGCAGTTAAAAGAATGTACTGTTCTTGTAAAGGACCCAAGTTTGATTCCTAGGACCTACTTTGGATGGCCTAGAACTGCCTGTAACTTCCACTCCAAGGTCCTGATGCCTCTGGCCTCTACAGACCCCTGCATGCATGTATACATTCTTTCATCCCTATATATACATAGTTAAACATAAAAATAGTTTTTAGGAATAATAATGTGTGTTATTTATAGGAAAATGGCTAGAATTGGAAAAAATATATTAAGTGAATTAAAGTGGTTTCAGAGAGACAAATATATGCATCCTTCCATTTGTGGGTCCTAGATCTCATACAGATACATAAAAATCACATGTTTTCACTATATGAGAAAGAAGTAAAACTGTCTGTAGTGGCTATTCCTGGTTGTCAACTTAAAATTCCTGGGTATCAACCAGATGGATTATACAAAAACCCAAACTGTAAAAGATAACATCTGGACCTTTCAGCCTGGCTCCTCAGCGTGCGAGTCCCACTCAGCGGGGACCACACTGTGGGTCCCACTCAGCCTGTTCCTCTGTCTGGCCCATGGGAGGATCAGTGAAGGCAAGCGAAGGTCCTTGGAGCTTCACTTCTGGCCCCAGCAGGAACTCTGCCGTTTCTCCTCACCTGCTTTCTTTCTCTCATTTAAACTATTTCCCGATTCCATTGCGATTCTGCCCTCAGAGCACGCAGCCAGTCCAGGACCTGCATTTGCCTCTCACAATGCTTTGTGCTCTGCCCTGCCTCCCAGGGACAGCTCAGGTGTCTGCACCCAGCTTATAATAGTCTGGAATATTTTAGAATAATAATTAGCAGGGTATCATTTTAATTCTATAATTATAGAATATATAATTATAATTTTATAATATACAATTATAATTTTCATAAATTTATCATTGCATTGAATTTTATTAACATCTTTAAAATATTTTTATTAATATTTAAAAATTTTAAATAAAATTTATAATATATAAGTATATTTTGTAATTATAATTATAATTTATAATTATACACTCAATCTATTTTAAACACTACCACAGCATAGGACATAAAGTGAGAAAGTAAACATACCATTTAACTCACCTACATCTATACCCTGGTTCCCATAAGTAACTATTATAGCATTTGAATACCTTTATGGAAATCTGTATCGACATCTACTCCATCAAATTAATGATAATAAATATGCTATTTTTATATTAGTGTAATTTAATATATAATGAAGCATGCTTTATCACTTATATAACTTATGATATATATACAATAGGTAAATAATATATAACATATAATATGTAAACAATGTATGTCAGTGTAACAATGTCTTCTTTACCCCACTGAGTTGTTGAGATGTCCTCATCAAAAAAAAATCAATTGATATTCATATATCAATCATATCATAGAAGATTCTCAACTGAGATGTATCTACTTGCCTATCCTATGACCATGCCATATAGCTTTTGTTATGTGTCTCGGGATCTGATTGTCTCTACTACCCCAACACTGGGATTACAAGTCCCTAACACCAGGCCTAGTACTACCTTCTTTTTTCCTTTAAACAACTGTTTTATGGCTCAAAATCTGGTCCTGGTGCTGGTGAGGCAAACCCATCACCAACTGGATCCTCTCCTAGGTCCTACCACAGCATTATTATTACTCAGTATCTTGAGGTTAGGTATATTCTAAACTCTCTCACTTTGGTTTTTATTCAAAATATTGTGGGTATTTTACTCCACTACTATGGGTTAGGTGCACTGAGTTGTGAATGTTAAAATGAGCCCATGTCTCTGAGATAGAGCACACTTGTTTCTATCTCATGGAACTTACTTTGCTCAACTTCCTATTTTGATGAAGTTTCTGTGATTGTGTTAAATGAAGAAATTTGAGCTGTGGCTCCTTTTTCCTGTAGTTTGTCTAACTTAATTATTTTTTTCATCAAATTTTTGTGTCAGATTCATAATACCAATAGAAAAGTTTTCTCCTTCTGCCTTTTAAAATAATTCATCAAGTTTTACACTAACTGGCCTTGGAATTTCCTTTATAGTATTTTGATAACAACTTTAAATACCAGGATGATTAAAGTTCATGTAGGTCTTTTTTGTTAGCTTGTGTTTTAGCTTATATGTGCTCTTCTGACTCATTAATCTGAATTGTCCAATTTATGAACATAAAGTTATTAATAGCATTCTCTATTAGCCTTGGGGTGTGGTTAGGATATTGATGGAGACTCCCCTTGCTATCACTGACCTCAACAACCTATGTTTTCTCTTTTATTCTTATCCAGTCTTGCTAAGGTTACCCATTTTATTAATCTTTCCAACAAACAGCTTCGGACTTAATTTTCTCTGTTGACCTCTTTGCAGAGCATGGTTTTGGCTCTTCTTTTCCTGGCTAGGATTTATCAATTTTATTAATCTCTCAAAGAACCAGTTTGTGAATTTGTTAAATTCCCCTGTAGTTTCTTTTCCATTTCACTGACTCGTATTTTTTCTTTCTTACTTGACTTCTTTATGCTATAAAGTGATTTTCAACTTTTCTTTTAAAATACTACCACAGAAGGCCACACGCTTCTCTTTATATCCTACACGTGTTGACAGACTGAATTTTAATTACATTCCAGTTTCAATATTTTCTAGTTTCCCTCAAAATATTGTTGTGCCTGAATTATTTAGAAGCATACTTTTTAACTTTTAAACAACTGGGCTGTGTAAATATTTTGTTAATTATTTCCAAAATTGAACTCTGTTATTATTGTTTGGTCTATGATGTCTTTGAAAATTATTATAACTTACTGCATGGTCCAGCTGTATCTTAACTGACTCTTCAGAGCAACCGGCATCTCCTAATTATGTCTATCAGCTAGTGAGAAAGAGCCTTAATGATTTCCTCGAGAAGAAGCTCAGTGGGTGGAGAGATTGCTCTCTGCTCTTGTTAGGGGTCCTGATCTGGATCTCAGGACTCACACTAGGCTGTTCAAAGCTGCTCCAAGGGAACCTATGCTCTCTTCTGGCCTTCTGAGACATTGCACACACGATTGTGTATACACTCACACACACACACACACACACACACACGCATGCATGCACGCACGCATGCACGCACGCACGTGCATACAGAGTAACATATGTACATAAATAGAAATAAAAGAAATCTCTAAAAAGGTTCAATTGATAGCATACATTCCTTTGCCCACTTTGTTTTAATTCTTGCTTACGTTTCCTGTGCATCTGAAAGGATGGTGGTTAGGTTTTAGGCTCATGTATGATATTTGCTCCTTACAGTTGATCTCTTTCTCAGTAGGAAATGCCCTTTCAGAGCATCTCTGTGGTTCCTTTCATCTTGATGTAATGTCTCATATTAATGTGCTTACTGCAGCTTGGGTAAGCTTAGGCTTACTCCCTAGGCCTGTTTTAGTCTATTAGACAGATTTCAACCTATGCATCTGAAAATACAAAAACCAATGTATTTTCTATTGAAAGAGCATATGTGTGAATGGCTATTTTATTTTCTATTACCCACCCAACAAGCTTAACTTTTTATTGACAGACATGGATAGTGTTAATTTTACTTTTTTTTTTTCATCTCTTCCTATTTTTTTATTCCTATTTATCTTCATACCTCCTTATGTGTTATTAATAATTTGTATTAGTATATCACTTTCATTCTTCTGTTTGCTCCTTAGGCTTCTTGCCCTAAGAGGTTCTTGTATACATCTTTAGCTGATCACTGTCTGATATAGAATTTATATTAATCATTCACTAAAATATAGTAGTGTAAGGGTGACATTGTTCTGTTTAACCATTGTGTTTGCTCTTCTTTGGAACATACCCTATTGCTTAATTATTACATCACACTCTGCTTAATAATTATGTCACAGTCTGTTTAATTATTACATCACACCCTGCTTAATGATTAAGTCACACTCTGCTTAATTATTGCATCACATTTTGCTTAATTATTACATCACACTCAGCTTAATTATTATATCACACTCTGCTTTGTTATTACATCATACTCTTTTTGATTATTACATCACACACTTTCTCAAGGCTTCCCTCTCTGCTTTACATAGTTACATAATTTAGATATATTGGAGGGAAAATAAGCTGCCTTGCCACATTTTCCCAGTGGATATTACCAATCTTCTCCAGGCCTTGTGCTATGTAACTCTGTTTCCATCTGGTCTTATTCTTCCTCCAGCCTGAAGAACATACCCCTTTCTCAGGAAAACTCTAAATTCTCACATTTTTCAGAATCTGAAAACTCCTTTATTTTACTTTCATTTGGGTGGATAAATTGCAAGATGATGTTTATTTTTCCATTAGCACTTTAAAATGCCCTTATATTTTTAAATGGGGCCTGATGTTCCTGATAGACACTGGCCATCCACTGTACCATGGCTCCCTTGGATAGAATATGTAGTTATTCTTAGGCTACCTTTAGGAATTCTTAGCCTTTACAAGTTTGATTATGACATGCAGTTGTCTTGTTTTTCCTGTCTATAGTTTGGTACCTTCTGAACTATCCCCCACCTCGTGTGTGTGTGTGTGTGTGTGTGTGTGTGAGAGAGAGAGAGAGAGAGAGCGTGCGTAAATTTACATATTATCTTTCTCGTTTTTGTTTGTTTGTTTGTAGACAGGGTTTCTGTGTAGCCAGGCTGGCCTAGAACTGGGATTAAAGGCATGTACCACCACCACTTGATTCCTTCTTGTTTTTTTTTTTAAAGAAAAAAATTCTTATTCTTTTCTTTCCCCATATCTCAACATGCTCTCAATACTCAGTTTATTATATCTCAAGCTCTTCCCTCTATATTCCTTAAAATGGACAAATTTTAATTATCTCTTTTCATGGTAACTAGCTGACTTTTTTTCTGCTAGAAATTCTCAAGCAAGATTATCAATTTTTTTATTCAATGCTACCACTTTATTTCCACAATATTTTAGAAATGTGGATAACATTAAAATAATACACGACAAGGGAGTGTAGATAATAACACCTACTACAAAAGCTGGGTATTTGTTTGATCATTTGCTTGTGTGTTTTTGCAGACCTTAAGTCAGGAAAGTTCTTATTCTTTCTATAGAGTAGCATGCTTTAACTTAACTGTCCACTGTGCTACTGGGTGGAGTCTCTTGCTTTTGGTCCCATGTCTCTTAATGTTTGTATGACCTCACATTTCACACACGGTTGCTTGTTTGTTCATGGGGCAAGCATGTGTGACCTTCATCTCTGTGTGACCTTCATCTCTGTGTGACCTTGCATCTCTGTGTGACCTTCATCTCTGTGTGACCTTGCATCTCTGTGTGACCTTCATCTTTGTGTGACCTTCATCTCTGTGTGACCTTGCATCTGTGTGACCTTCATCTTTGTGTGACCTTCATCTCTGTGGGACTTTCATCTTTGTGTGACCTTCATCTCTGTGTGACCTTGCATCTCTGTGTGACCTTCATCTTTGTGTGATCTTCATTTCTCTGTGATCTTGCAGATGATGACCATGCATTGTTAGCCGAGTCCTTAGGTAAGCACTCTAGGGAGTTTCCATGAGAATTATTCCCTCTCCCAGTTAGCTTGCTTTTCTAAAGAACTTGGTTCTCAACCTTGCAGCTGGTTCAGTCTTTTCAGCTCTAATATCTGGCTTTTCAGTCTAGCAAAATGGCTGCTATCTTAGTCTGTGAAAGAAAAAAATGCTTAGGTAAAAAATCAGAGCAATGGCAGGATACTTCATGCAAGTTTTTCTTCCCTCAGAGGATTCTATCTTGTCCTACAGGTTTTCAACATCTGAACACAGTTGGTTCATATATTATGTCCAGACTCAGAATTGTGGAGATATCAAGTCTAGTTATTGATTATACCATTAGAGTGCTAAGTAGAATTTATATACATGATTTTAAAAGTAATTTTGGTTATCGTACCGATATTCCAATAACTCTTCTTTTTATTAAGGTTAGGATTAATGTTTTTGTCAATTCTCACATATTTTCTATTTCCATATAATCTCTTCCTCTTCATGCATATATATTGTATATTGCAGTTTACAAGTCACTATTTATTTTATAAATAGACATGTGTGGGTACACATTATATATGTATGTTCCTAAATTTACCTTGGAAATGAATACCAATAAACCCACTATAAATTGATAGTCTCCTAAATTAAAAAAGCATTTAGAGCACCTAATATAATTAACATCATAACTTAATTTAGTTGAATAAAATGTTACCAATAACATACATAACAATTATATATATAATACATATAATATATAATAAATATATACATAATATATATTAAACATCTGTGATGGTTTGTATATGCTTGGTCCAGGGAGTGGCTCCTCCTGTACCATACCTGTCTGGACACTGCTATGCTCCTGCCTTGATGATAATGGACTGAACCTCTGAACCTATAAGCCATCCCCAATTAAATGTTGTTCTTTATAAGAGCTGCCTTGGTCTTGGTGTGCATTTATACTGCACATCAGTAAAACCCCAACTAAGACACTTACTTAGTCTGTATTCATAACAATATACTTTTTTTGCAGGTGTATGTGTGTATATACATGTTTGTGTCTGTGCAGGTGTGTATGTGTACAAAGTAGAGTCCATATATGTGTCTGTGGCCAGAGACTGACACAGGGTATCTTCCTTAGTCTTTCTCTACTTTATTTACTGAGGCATGGTCTCTCACTAAATCCGGAGCTAACTGAACCAACTATTTGGCTAGCCAGCCTGCACAGGGATCGCTATCTCTGTCTCCAAAGCACTGGGATTACAGGTGGGCTACCATGCCTGTCTCATGAGTTCTGGAGATCTGATCTTCATGCTGCACAGCAAATGTTTTATCCTCTGAGCCAGTTCTCCAGTCCCCATAACAATATAAGTAATGTCCCTCTTTTCTTAAATAGTGTGTCCCTAAGTCCCAAACATGCTTAAGTTATATATTGGCCTACTGTTGAGTAAAGTCACTTAATACAAAATACCTTTTGTAATGAATATTGAATATCTTATGCTCCTAGCAGACAGGCATTTTGTCGACATGATAGGATGTGAAAACATGAAGCACTATTGTGCTGGCACAGGTGCTGGCCATATAGCACAGTATAGAATGCCATTGCTTCTTATCATGATTGTGGGGCTGGCTGGGAATGGACGCTCTGTTCAGAGTGATGAAGTACTAGCCTCTTACACACTTGTAGCCTAGGAAAATATCAAAATTGTAAGACTGGTTCCTACTGACTATCTATTGTGTTTGTACCACTGTGTATTTAGAAAATCAGAAGTTGAATGTCCATCACGAGGTAAGGACCTTATAAATATTTGTGATATGTAGCTATGAAATATACAGATACATATTTTCTTAGTCTATAACAGCAGTTCTCAACCTGTGGGTCATAACCCCTTTGATGGGGGTCGAATGACTCTTTCTCAGGGGTCAACTAAGGCCATTAGAAACCACAGATATTTACATTATGATTCATAACAGTAGCCAAATTGCAGTTATAAAGTAGTGACAAAGATCATTTTATGGTTGGGGGTCACCACAACATGAAGAACTGTATTAAAAGGTCACAGCACTAGGAAGGTTAAGAACCACAGGTCTATAACCATATCAATATTTTTAGATGTCTTTCTTAAATAATATATTCCCACAACTCAATTCACATAGATCCACGTCATTCCTTCTGATAGCAACGCTCTGCCAACGCTTATTCACTAATTAGTTTTTAGAGTAGAGGACTAAAAAAAATGAAAAGTGTACTACTCCCATAAAATTTAACAATATTTGGCATATATATTTTCAAGTTGGTTGTATACGTTTGTCATTTCCCTGTGTCCATAGCAGATGATAGTTCAACCTCTACTTCTGGTTCCCTTTTCAAGTTCTCTTCTGTGGAGGAAGGCCTGGGAGGGCAGGGCACACAAGCATTTATCATCACCCACCTGATCTGTGCGTTTGGACTTGCAGATGCCACACATTGTGGTTAGAAAACGTGGGAGCACTTATACCGCACGCGGGCAGAAGTTGTCTTTGATCATTATTCTCCCTGAAGCAACTCACTATAGGAACTATTTACATGGCCTTAATATTGCATGCAGTGTTGTAAACGCTCTATGCATCTATGCAAATGTTATCTGTGTACATTGTATAAGGAGCTTGGCTATCTGTAGATTTGGGTCTTATGCAGGGAACCGGACACAAATCTCCTGTGGAGATTAAGGGACAGTAATACTGTCTAGACCCCCTTTCCTGGGCGTCTAAACACAGTATCTCTTATAAATCTTTGCCTGACTTATTAGCAATTAATAAGCAAGTGAGTACAACAGAAATTTTAATATATAAAATGATTATAAACTTATTTGCTTCTTTTAGCCATTGTCTTTCAGTTTTATGGTTAGAACTAAGAGCATTTTCATTGTAGTAAACATGCCGATTAGCAAAAGATTATACAAAATAAAAACCATAACCCTATGACCTGGGGATCAATAACATAATATTTTACTACATATATGTATTATATATGTAGATACACTTTTACTACATACATGTATTTCACTATATACATGTTTACTGTCTGCATCTTTTACTTTATACATGTATTATATATGTAGGATTGTCATGACCACAGTTTCTGTTAATTACCCCTATGTACTACAAAAGAATGAAGTACTCTTGAAGTATTTATTTTATTTTTAAACCCTGTGTTCTCTGCATCTATAAGGCTTTATCTCATTGTCACCATAATGTAGGAATTTTCTTTAATTAAGTATTCTATGAAATTCTTCTAACTGGCTGTGTAAGGGTGTATCTCTGACGTGCTTAGACTTGGACAGTCCTGACTACTTAGGCGTGCCTGCTTTGAAGCCACTCTGCAAAGGCTATCCTTTAGGTGTGAAATCCTGTCGAAGCCCACTGTATTTCTGTTTAGCCATTATAACGAGTCTGTGAAATGGCATTGAACTTGGGAACCTAGAACGCCTTGTTTGGATCTCAGTCCTGTGTGCTTTTCAAATGCAAGATTGCCTTGATTTCTAATTTTCAATTTAGTCAGCCAGCCAGAAAAAGAAGCATTTATGGAATGCTTAAAAAAAAAAATCCCATTCCTCTTAAGTCTGTCAGTCCCCCGAGAAGGAGTGTGCCTGCTCCTGGCCAGCCCAGCGTTTAATCCCAACCTGTCACCAGTTTCTATGAAGTGAGGTTTCTATTACTTCCTGGATCGCTCTAGTCTATCAGAGGTCACCATCTCCAATTTAGCCTAGATGTGGATGGGAAAATACCCTGTGCAGCCCCAGCATCCAAAGAACATTGGTGTCAAATTCAATTACTGCAGAAGGAGACCTTCTTTTTTCCAAAGGTCTCTGAATCCATTAAAAAAGCGGCTCAGATTCCTAGCACTCACGCTGTGGTGAATGTGTCTCCCACACGGGCCTTCTGACAGCTTCGCTGTAATTTCACTTTGTCAAGTCCTCTCATGGTTGGAGTTTCATTTGTTGAAAAAATAGCTCAAATGGAAGCAAAGGCTGTAACGTCCTTAACATACATCTGCACAGACCCGACTGAGGTGAATCCCACAGACGCCAAAGAGACCACAGTGATTTCATCTCCTGGAAGTTTCCCCTTTCTATATTTCCAAACATGTTGGATTTCCAAATGTAACATGTCAGTTCCAGATTGCCGTGACCATAGTGTCTGTTAATTATCCCTGCCTGCTACAAAGGAATAGGGTATTCTTCAAGTTTTTTTCTTTCCCTTTTATTTTAAAATCCTGTTTTTCAGATATTTCTTACATTCCCCATTTGCTCAAAATGTAGAGATTTTTCTTTTTCTTTGATTGAAGAATAAATGAATTCACTCTGAATTGAAGAAAATGACTCAACATATCTCACTTTTTTTAATAGCTGAGAAATATATTTCCACATTTACATTTCCAGGAAACTATCGTAACAGGCAGGAAATAGCAGTGTTTCCTCTCACTAATCTACATCCTTCTAATTTGTCTGGAACACAAATGGATCAAGAAGTGTAGCTGTGTAGGCTCTTTTGAAATTTACTGAACATTGTTCTAACTACCGGGTCAGCCTTGGGCATGTAAAGCCACCATTTCAACTGTCAGGAACTATTTCCAGAGAGTATACACTTTACATGGCAACTTGAACATCCCTTTCCCCTTCTCACAATTAGACCACAGTGAACAACAGTGTCCTTGGCTCCTGTTTGATGCCTTTGTACACTTAATACCATCTTCTGCAGCCTCCAGAAATCTTCTGTCCCTGACCTACACTTGACAAGGGTCCCATTCAGAGGATGTTGTCCCAGACAAGACTCCTAGAGTTCATGCTAGACAGAACTAATGACAGGATCATTTTGGGAAGTAATATGCCAATGCATTTGATGTGTTCTTGGAGAACAGGTGCCATTTCATTTTTTATAATATTTTTTTATGTCTGGTTATTTTTACTTAAAAATAAGTTTATTATAAATCACTTGTATAAGTGTCATTGTTTTCATCCTTATGAACTGACTCATCCATTTAGATCTGTATGAGTTCTGCCTTGAATGATCAGTCCTTGGAGGATGAGAAGGTTCAGTAGTTTCCTTTTGGGGCACACAACATTGGATGCCATCTGAGCTCATGTTAGGATGAATTGGAAAGAAAGTACACATTGGTTGAAATGGAGCACGCATCATGGTTATGCTGAACCAGCCAGCTGCTTCCCCAGCTGTCAATCACTTGGACATTCAGACACAGGTGTTTCTATGATCAGGACATCCATACCTTCAGGAGAGATGCAGAGAGGTGTCTTGGCTGAATCTTAGGGCGAGTGCATTTGTGTTTCAGCCACCCTAAAGAGGGGTACCATTGCTTGCATTCCCATGGTGAACACCTGGGGTCTGGTTTCCCAGCATCTTTACTGGCATCTGGAAGCATCATTCTTTTAACTGCTCCCACAGGTGTGACAGTACTTCAGTGTAGTCTTGACTTGCATTCCTTCATGCCTGGGAAGGTGCTATTCTGAGTTCATTCATCACTTCAGACTTTTACAATAGGATCAGTTCTTTTTCCACCTTTGGTACATGGTGTGTGTGTGTGTGTGTGTGTGTGTGTGTGTGTCTGTCTGTCTGTCTGTGTGTGTGTATGTGTGTGTGTGTGCACATGGGTCCATTCTTGTGTGTACATAAGACCAGATGAGGCACCTAGATGCTATCTCCTATCATTTTCTGCTTTATTACTTGAGACAGGGTCTTTCAATGAACCCTGGATCTTTGACTGAATGTGGAGTGTGTGTGGTTTTCCCTACTAGGGTAGCTACAATCAGCAAGCCCCTGTGATCCCCTTATATCTACCTTCTCACGGCCCACCTCCCCCTGAGCACTGGGGTTCCAGGATGATTTTTTTATGTAGGAGCTGGATATTTAAACACAGTTTCTCATACCTGTGCACCAAGTACTCCTACCTATAAAACCATTCCCTTCCATTCCTCTCCCTCCCTCTAATGCATGAACATGACATGTTTCTCATTTGTTTGAAGAGCATGTTTGATTCATGATATCATATTTTATAATTTTGGTGTGCAGGTATTGGATTTATTTTGTTAATCTTGTGAACCTGAACATTCTATTTCACCAAGGCCATGTCTGTCAATTTTTATTATATGTTTTATATTGTACACTTATATTTGCATTCTTCTGACCTGATTGTTTGCTGTTATAAGAGTTGATATTGTTTTAGTTTGGACTCTCTTAAAATTGCATAGCTGGAAGAATACTGTGCTCAGGCATCTTCAGAGATAATTCTGAACTTCCCATGAAGGGAGCAAGAGAAGTAAGGCAGGAAAGGAAGCAGGTCAATTAAAATCATGTAGCTATTCTCATTCAAATGGTCACAATGGATGCTTTGTCTGTATGTATATCTTTGAACACTTGGCTGGTACCCATGGAGGTGAAAAGAAGAAATCAGATCTCCTGAGACTGGAGTTATAGATGATTGTGAGCTTCAGTGGTACTGGGAATTGAACCTGGGTCCTCTGAAAGAGCAGCTGGTGTCATCCCCCCAACCCCCCGCAATTCAACTCTGCTTTAATAAACAGTTTTGATTAAAAAGTGACTAAAAACCATTGACTATGGTTTTCTGCAGTATTTCACTAAGGTTCCCATGTGGGCAACCTATATAACAAAGTTTTAGTGAAGTTCCCACACCATTCTCTTCCTAAGGCTTAAATGCTGTGCTCAGTGCTGAAAAACGCGGGGCAGTTCACATTTCCTCCACATCGATACAGAGGCCTTATCAGAGTTCTTAGAGCTAAGTGGCAGTATTTGAAGACATGCCCCATCAGTACAGACTTTCAAAGAGAAAGAAAATATCACAGTTTGAAGAATGAAACACACACACACACACACACACACACACACACACACATACCCTGAAACAAGGAAACTGCATTTATATGTATAGAAGCGAAACAGGGGAAAGGCTACATTTAAAAATAGCTACAAAGTTCTGTTTATTTTTGGCATACTGTGTCATATTGGTGTTACATGGTTCAACTCCATTAACGCTAATTGTCTTGTGTCTGCTCTGTGGCAGATTTCAAGCTTATGCTGTTATTGGAAATAAATCTAGTTCATATGTGAACACTGCATCTACTTCACTCCTATCTCTAATTCTCATCTAGTTCCTTCTAGGTGTCCCCGTCTCCCTCCTAAATTCATGATCTCTGCTTATTATTCATGTGTGTGTGTTTATGCACATACACATTATACAACCTACTGAGACCATTATGAATTGCTCACATGTACCAAGAACTGACCACTTGGCACTAGACACATATTATTACAAATTATATGCACAAAGAAGCAAATGAGCCCACTGGCACACAGACGTATTCAAGTTATAATTAACAACACCTTTCTCAAAATAAGAGGTTTGACTATGTATGTTCATACCAAACTGTTAGCACTGATGTCACAGTTGATTCTAAAGATAAAGCAGTGGTCCTTTTGATAGTCACAGGAAGCAGGAATGTGTGTGTGTGTGTGTGTGTGTGTGTGTGTGTGTGTGTGTGTGTGTGGAGGTGGGGGTGATATCAAGGTATCAAGGCAGGCTCAAATCTGAATGTTTTCACCTCTCAGACTCACATTGTCATTTAAGTAGCACTGAAATAATTGAAGAGGTAGTAAGTAGTACCTTTAAGAGATAAATTCTCTCTACCCCATGAATGTGTTAGTACAGAATTTGTGGGGTGAAGTATGCCTTATTGTTTTCTTTTTATTGATGCTTGTTAATTCTGCACATTAGTGGGGGTCAATAGTTCCACACATGCATAGAACATGCACAGATAAATGCCAATCCTGCCTTTTCAGCACTCTGTACCCCCAAATAACCTTCCCATTCTCTATGCACCACATGCTACTTTTTATGTTACCTTATTCTTCACATATGGGAGAGAACACATGGCAATATTCTTTCTGTGCATGGCTTATTTCACTTAATGCACTGGCCTCTGTTTACATCAATGTTTCTGAAAATGACAGAATTCTTTTTGTAACAATCTATCTGCAGTATAATGGTATTTCAATGCAGTTTTGATTTGCATGTCTCCAGCACCTGAGGATATTGAACATTATATTCTATGCATTTAATAGCCAGTCCTATTTCTTCTTTTGTGCAATGTCTATTTGGATTATTTATCTATTTATTCAATTGGAATAAACTTAGACAGAGAAGTAAAGGGCCCCTACAATGAAATTTGTGACAATGAAACCATTGATGGAAAGAGTTGAAGAAGAACTCCCCAAACCAGAAAATACCCCTTCTCTTGTTTATAGATTGAATGAAGTAATATTTGTAGAATACACTCGACCTGAAGTGACAGTGAGTTAACATGAAAACAAACAAAATATTAGTACCATTCTTCAGCCATCTATAAAACAATCCTGAAATTCTGGAAGAGTCCCAAAAGACACTGCAAGGCAATGCCGGACAAAAAGAACAAGTTGGAGTCCTTACAATGGATGATTTCAAGATATACTACACAACCACAGTGACCAATACAGTATGGTGTTGCCATAGCAACAGACATGGAGACCAACAGAACAGACTAGAAATCCTGCAAAAAAGTCCACACATCTGCTGCCAATTATGTCTTGATAAAAGCTCCAGAAACATCTGTTGAAGAAAGGATGGCTTATTTGATAAATGTGCTTGGGAAAACTGTATATTATCCCACACAAGATTGAAACCTGACCCATATCACTCACAATATACAAATGAACACGAAATGGGTTGAAGATATAAGTTTGAAACCTGCAACTCTGAAATGGCTAGAAAACAACAATGAGAGCATGTGGGATAGGCATTGCCTTTCTAGACAGGGCTCTGAAATAACAGCAAACAAAAGAAAGGAAGCAATGGCTAAGATTACAGTAGACTAAAACATTCTTCCCAGCAGTTGGGGGACAGTCAAGAGAAAGCCTGAATACTGAAATAAAATACTTTCTGACTATATCTCACAATGTTAATATGTGAAATATATATATATATATATATATATATATATATATATATATATCAAAGTACTGAACGAAAAAATATTACAGCAATTGAAAGCCAGAAGTGGTGGCTTCCTTATCATGAGCATGGGTTCTTACCCAGAATGGGGTCAGATCCACTTGCCTGTTTCTTATACTCTCTTTGCCTGCCTGCTGTAGGAAGCCTGTTCTGTTTAAAACACAATAAGGAAGCCCTGTAACACACTGGTACTTTGATATTGATTTCCTCAGCCTTTGAAGCTGTCTAAGTAGCTTTCTGTTCATTATGGAGTATGATATGTGCTGCTATAGATAAAGGCAGGTTGGCACTGTGTAGGAGATGCAGAGAAACCTACTGAGGAAGGAAGCCCAAGGAGAAAGACAGAAATCCAAAGGCTTCATATCTGAGCAAGTTGCTCTTTATTTATGAGGCCATCCACAAACAATTCCTGACGTAGTTCGCTCTAGTATATCTACTGCAACATGAGTTTTGGCTAGCTTGGAGGACATCAATCCAAGACTTTAGGAAAAAAAAAAAAGACTACTGGTAAATATTAAATGCATTTAACCTTGAAGGTAAAGCTAAATGGAAGTCCTAGGGGGCAGGAAAGCACTATATATGTTTTATATGCTCTGAAAAGATAGAAATAATAATGCACCACCGACACTGGGAGAGAGCAACAAAGATAAGAAGCAGTGTAACTTACCTTGCTTTGTGTGTAGTAGGTGAGAGACAAGACTCACTCTGACTAACGGAGTAGTGAAGTTTTATATTAGTTTAATGGTTCTGAGACAAACATGCAAAATATTAATTGCCCTATTTTACATTAAGTGGAGAAGGACAAGGAGGAATGAGCGAACTTATTGTTTCCTCTACTGGGAAACAATATGTCTATAGCAAAGAGGCAATTAGGGATATTTTATAAAATATTCAATAAAAAGTAACCAAGAACAAACAAATATCTTTTTAAATATTAGAATAACAACAATAGCAAACAAAACAGAACATATTGTAAACTTTATGTATGATTATATAATCATAATACGAGTTAATATTATTGAGTAAAGATAATGAGTAAATAACTGATAGACTTAGCTTATCTATTAAAAGAAGTTTCAGCCAGGTGTGGTGATACATGACTCTAATACCCAGCTCTCAGGAGGCAAGCAGATATCTGTGAGTTCAAGGCCAACCTTAGCTACATCGCGAAGTCCAAGACAGCCAGGGCTACATAGTTAGACCATGTCTTAGAAACCTTGAAAATTAAATAAAAGGTTTCGGATTGGATCACCAGCTAAGTTTAGTTCTCTAGTTTGCACAGGAAAGAAAGGAAAAACTAAAATGACCCAGGAAAGCTTAGAAAAAGATGTAGATGCCATGCTAGGAAAGCCTGCAAAGAAACGAAAAATAGAAGCTACAATGTCATATCAAACACGATGGGATTCAAGGCAAAGAGCATCAGTAATGACAGAGATGAACATTCAGAGTGCTCCGGGGCTGAAGTTCACACAAAGCTAGATAATTATCTACATAGCAAACGAGAGTGGGAACATCCATGAACATGAAACCGTAGACCCTCAAGACACTCACCAACAGCTGAGGCTCTTCCTAACCTCTTTCAGGACAAGAAGAATCAAGAATTTTAATGCAAGAAAAGGAAAAAAAAGTATGAAAAATGATAAGTATAACCGAACAAGGTTATAGGCAGTATAGTGAACAAGCTTGTCTGGACTCTGGGACATCGTAAATAGCATGCCCTATAAGCATCCATCAGATCTAGAAGGACTATGTCTTAATTTTGACTCAAAGAAAATATCACCAAGACTCAGTGACGTAGAAATGGGCATCTGAAAACAGCCACCAAAATAAAACGTCATATAGAACAAATCTTTGTCACTTGGGAATAACAATACTTGAGCTAATAGAGGAATGTAATCCAACAGAAAAGAATTTAACAGTAATGAAAATGCACCACAGGATTTGAGAGTCAAAATAAATCAATGCTAAGAAAAAGAGCTGTAGCTTAAAATTATTCTATCAACTTGAATATTAAACCAATGTGATGAAACAAAACCAATTAAATAGATGACTCAAAAAATTGACGTCAAAAAGAACAGCAAGAAGAAGTAATTAATAAAGATAAAAACCCATAAATTTAAGGACTAGAATATTAAAGAAACAGAACAGAGTATCCCTCACAACCATGTTTATAATGAGGAATGACAGGAACCAGTACAAGAATAGGGAACTCATTGAGGGAATGTTAAAAATGAGGACCAGCCCAAGAACAGGGAGCTCACTGAGAACATCGATGCCCATCCCATAAGGAACCACACAGGTCTACAGTGATTGGGGGTGATCTCTGGATATTATTGAGGAAGGAGATAGTCAGGAGTGTGTCATAGTTAGGATTTTATTTCTGTGAAAGAAACACCATGACCAAGACAACACTTACAAGGAAAACGCTTAATTGGGGCTGGCTTACAGGTTCAGAGGTTCTGTCCATTATCATCAAGATGGGAGCATGGCAGCACCCAGGTAGGCATGGTGCATGATGAGTTGAGAGTTCTACATCTTCATCTGGAGGCTGCTAGGAAAAGACTGGCTCCCAGGCAGCTAGGACTAGGATATTAAAGCCCACACCCACAGTGACACACCTACTCCAACAAGGCCACATCTCCCTATAGTGCCACTCCCTGGGCCCAGCATACACAAACCACCACAGTGTGGAAGGAAAAATGCAGGGTCCTGGACTATTAAAGACACCAAAGCAGTGAGTTCCTGTCAGGGTAACTGCTGCCACATTGAGGTGGAGAAGGGGCTGGCTTTAATCTGGAGTCTGTTTAAATGTTCTGTAAAACTACTAGAAATTTTAATCAAACATAGGCAGAAATGATAATTGCTTTTTCTTTCACACAGGCAGAGAGAGGAAGGAAAAAGAGACTCCATTGTCATTGCCGTTGTCGGTGGTGGCAGCAGCTGCGGTGGTATCGGCATCATCATCATCATCATCATCATCATCATCATCATCATCATCATCATCATCATCATCATCATCATCATCGTCGGGGCCATCACTAGAAACTAACACAAGAGTGGGGTGAAAGACTCCAAGCTGCTCAAGTGACAAGATGAACATAGTTTGCCAATGGTTGCCAGCATAGGCTGGGCCTAATACTGAGGGGATTTGTGTCCTGGAGGGGAATGACAGGCTCCCCACACCCTGGCACACTAGCTCCGGTGAGAGAGGGAGGGACTCTGGCTGGCTTCCTGCTGTCAGCTTGTGTTCCTGACCTATTGGAGATGAGGACCTGAGGTTTCCCTGGCATAGTGTTGTCTTCCTTGGCAGGAAGAATTGTGCTGTGTGCTCTGTGGACGAGTAGGCTATCACTGTAGAGATCTCTACTGTGGATGGACAGGGACCTGGGCAGGAAATATTAATCCCAGGTCATCAGGTTCGCTATTTTAGAAATTGGTGTCTGTTTCTCTCACATAGTAGGAACACAGCATATCAAGGAACACAGAAAGCACCTGATATTTATTTTGGTATTTACAGTTTTGAGAAGAGTCCTGACAGATTTTATCCAAATTTAGTGTTATTTCTTCTTAAAGTTTCCCTAAGGCCTGCAAGTTGATGAATGCTAACTTTCCATCAAAAGTAAAACTTTTTACAGCGAAGCCAGCATGCCTTTAAAGATATCCCATCAACACAGAAACCATTAAGGCCAAAAGAAAAAGAAAGGGGACCAAGCTTACTTGCCTCCTTCCCTGGACCTCTGTCAAGTGAGGAGAAGTGGCACTATTGGTCCCTTACAGGAGAGCCCCACCCCACCACAACGCCGAAGCAGCTTCTGCATCTCCCCCTGCTTTGTTCCTCAACGAGGAAGAGTGGTTGATCAAGGTTTCTGTGCAGACTAGATTGATATTAGCAAGGAAAACCTATTTGTTTTATGTAGTCTCTGCTTCGGGGTATGTGAAAAAAATTAATCATTGTCAGACATTCTCTGGTGGAGCAGGCAGAAAGGATGGACCACAGGATATGTGGGGTTGTGTACACACAGTGAAAGTATGAAGGGAGGGCTCTGGTACAGAGACTTGCCTCCAGGGCTTGGCTTGTCACTGCCCTGGCATTCCTCTGGTACCAGAGCCTGATCATCATGTATTCACTCATGACATGACCCCTCTCCACTTGGCAAGGTTCCTGTATTTATGGGAATATGGCTACTGAACTCCAATTTTACTCATGAACTTACAAAAAAATAGAAGGACACATTAGCTATAGAGAAAAAAAAACCCAGGAAAACCTAGGAATTAAAGCAAATCAACTGAGAAGTGATTTGCCTGCTGACACAAGCATGTGTACACACATACATATATGTAATGCACATACATATCCATACACAATTAAGCACATATATATGTATATGTACGTATGTATATATATAAACACACACACACACACACACACTGCAGTCTTAACTCTAGGAGACACTTGATGTTATTTCAAAAGCCATAGGGTGCTCTGGTTGCAATGGCAGGGTAGACTATTCTAGGTGATCATCCCCTTCCCATGGAACTTCCTTTATGGAAGTTTCTCGAGCTCTGCATTTAAGGATTGACACAACAGCTGCTCCTGACAGTCTACTCTGAGCGAGGTAGCATTCACTAACTATTTATTTTTACTAAATACCCATTAGCAGCCTCATCCTCCATGAACAAATGTTGGCTGAGATGTGGGAACCGAGAGAAATTGGGGAAGCTCTCTACTTAAATTCTGTGCTAAGTATAGATCTGCCCCGTGCCAGATCTGCCCTCTCTGTGGGCTCCATCCATAGCTCCTGCTTTTCAATTCTCTTCTGAATAGTCTGATAGAAGAGTTTGTGTATTATAATGACTCATGTATAATATATATAATATATAAAATAATATATACTTATATTTATATAAATATATGATTATAATTATATTATAAATATTTTATACTATATAATTATATTCATAACCTATAATTTATAGATCATAAATTTACATATTTATAAATTTACATGCAATAAGATATTATAATTATGTTTTCACATAGTTATAAACATATTTATAATATATATAATAGATAAATAATATTATATATAACATGTGATATAAGCACAGATATAAGATATGAGATATAAGATATTGTATACATAAAAGATAATTATGTATAATTATCTCTGTATTATTCTCATTTTCACCCCATCTAAATCTCAGTGTAGGAGTCTTTCAGAATCACAGATCTGCTTTCTGCCACATCTCTGCTGACAACCTTTTGAGGCTTCCCAGCATCTGTAACCCAGATGGGGAATAAAGTTTGTCTCACACTCTGATGGGTTAGGATTGACTTCTAGCGTGCCCTGCTAAGAGGTGGTCTGAGACTGTGTTTAAGTTATTTGAGAATGCTGTGCTAGATTGGTCATGCCTGCTGTGGACCCAGGAAGAAGGAGTAGGGTTCTGCATATCACACGTAGAGTACATAATGAATAGCTGGCATTCAGGTCCTTTGAGAACTATTTTTTCCTGCCGTTCAGTGTCCCATTTCCTAAGGGAGATATGCTTGTCTCCTGGCTTCTGTACTTGCTGTCCACCCATCCATCCTTCCTTCTGCTTCTTCCAAAATTTAGTTTTACTTGAATTTCAAGATTGAAGGCTCAGCTTCCTGGAGAAGTCCTTTTACTGTCCACCTTGTGGTGAGGCCTGGTGGCTCCTGTGTGCTCCTGCTGCAGAGAGCTGTATCTCTGTCACTGTTCAGCCCTCTGTGCCATAATCCCCCATGTGATGTCTGGTTCTCCCATGAGACTGGGTCCATCTGAGGGCAGAAATACATTCACTTCTGTTGTTTATTACTGCCTAGCACTTCAGTGTCTTGCCAGCATACAGTAATTGCTCAAAGGCAAAAAGTGAACATTGGATAAATTAACAGCCTTTTCCCTAGAGATGTGAGAAAGTGGCAAAATTCATAGGCCTGTGTGTTCTATAATCATGCACATGAATGTAAAAACCATTAAGACCTGTTATTGGGTATGTTAATATTTTTTTTTCATCTGTTGCCATGTATTTAAGAGGAAAATAAAATGTCATTTTTATCAGTAGGTCTATGGCTAAAGCCCTACATCAAAGGACACATCAGTGAGAGAAGAATATGCATAGTTGACCTAAAGGCTCTGGAAAACCTGGCTATGTTTATGTTTCGATTAGCTGAGGACTGAAGTCATGGAGACCTACATTTGGAAGGTGGGTGGGTGTGGTGTAGAGGTTAATACACCTGGGACTTAGCACAACCTCAAGCCCGCACATTCCTCTCTCTATCCCTGTGTCTTCAGAGAGATGGAGCTCCTTCTGCCCAGTTATAGGGAGGCAGTTCTCCAATGGATGTCTGTAGACCTTCAAAGGGAGATGGACCAAGGGTAGGAGGTGGTCTCCTGAACCTACTGTTGCCTTTAGGGCCAAGGGCAATGCTTGGGACAGCGAGTTCTGAACCCTCACATGTATCAGCTTAGAGTGAGGTTTGAGGCTGCTTTTCGCAATGCTCTGAGACAGCTTGGATGAAAGCCCTACTTCTTTTGCCTATTCTATTGTTTCTCCAAACAGCATTCATATGTATGTGTGTGTGTGTGCGTGCGCACTAAAATTTTGCCATATAGAAATAAAACTGTAGTTACATTTTTTCATTTGTTTACCGTATATATTTATATGTGCAGTAAAATAGAATAAAATCTGAATTTCTATTTTTTTTGCTATATTTATGCAGTCATCAAATATTTGCTGAGCCTTTACGATGGTCGATGTGCTGCGAATAGAACAGCAGGAAATCAATACAGTATACAAGCGGTTGCAGGGAGCAGCCTGTTGTGCCAACCTCTGGAGGTACCTCAGATCGGGTGGGCTGGCTGGAGTCCTTTATTGGATATCTTGGGTTCAAGTGAGGTTACATGCCAAAAGAACACCCTTGAGGATGTGGCAAGAAAAAAAACAGGAGGCTCCCAGTCAGATCTACCTCTGGCCCATCAGTTAAAGTAAATGTGCAATGTAGGATGAAGTGTGCGAGCCTATAATTCTAGTACTGGAGGGCAGGGGTTCGTGGGGGTAGAGCCAGTAGAACCAGGATTTCCTGGTTCATTCTGAGCTAGATAGTGAGCTCTGGGGTAACCTGGGCTACATGAGACTCTGTTTCAATGCGTAAACACCTTAAAAGCCAACAAACAAACAAAGTAGATGTCCACATGAAATCTGATAAGAGTGCCTTGTTGGGGCTCCATTACAATAGCCAGGGCCCTGTGTTTTTTCCTGAGTGGCTTCCAGTTTTCAGATTCAGATTTTATTCATTGATCTGGGCCAAACAAAAAACAAGCAAAGACTAGAAGCACACAATTTCTGCTAAACCAAGTTGTTTAAAGTATAAATACAATCACTGATTATATATTAATTATGTTTTAATTCTCCAAATGAAAGTTAGCCCCTGTGTAATGAGTTGATGGCTGTCCCTATGACCCTCATCTGGGAGGCAATGGAATAGAGTCAGAGCTGTGCTGACCTAAAAAAGGACATGCTCTTATCAGAAACAGGCTGTCAGCCATGGGGTGACTCCTGTCCCATCTCAGTCTCATCTTGATTGAGCACATGCTTTCTGAGGCCGGGAGGCAGCAAGTCCCCAAGTCTAACCAACACCTGCTACTTACTTCTATTGCTTTACTCTTTGCATGTTTATGATTTATCCTCAAAATGACTCGTGACAAGGTTCGTGCACTCTTTGTGGTAAAGAAATGAAGGGTTAAATCACTGTGCCACTTCTTCAGAGAGGCCCTATCTGGGCACTCAAGCCTTTATGTCCCCAGTGCATGCTGGGAAACCTCTATCCTACTCTGTCCTGTGTCATTTTCCTCTGGGAATTTCCACAGGATAGAGGGCAATGAGAGTATGCCATGCTCAAGACATAGCAAGCCCAGGAGGGCCAGTATGCATACCATGGTGGGATACGGAGGTCGTAAGATACGGGCCGTCTGAATGTGTAAGGGTCTGAGCCAGACAAAGGAGCACGTCCTTCCTAATTATGCAAGAAGAACTGCAAAGTGTCTTTAAACAAAATGGAGTCACAGAAGACAATTAGTATGAGATATAATGAATTAGAGAAAATAACGGGACTAGAGAAAGAAAACTAACGGAAGAGAGTGCAATAGTGTAAGCATGAGGTGCCACATGCATTAGAAGCAGAACCCAGTGATAGGAATGGAAGTAGGGCTCACTCCTAAATATTGAGCAACATAAATTACATATAACCGCAAGCACTTTGTCAAAGGCTTGGAGAAGCCCCTCTCCAGTTATTTAGGCGCCACTGCTCAGCCTTAGAGCTGCGACCAAGGTATTTACGCAGCTAGGGTTTTGTGATGGGAAGCTAGCAAGATTCAGATGCAGGG
The DNA here is from genome assembly GCF_008632895.1 of Mastomys coucha. Taxonomy (NCBI): domain Eukaryota; kingdom Metazoa; phylum Chordata; class Mammalia; order Rodentia; family Muridae; genus Mastomys; species Mastomys coucha. Next base: position 5,428,417 of record NW_022196911.1, on the reverse strand, counting down.
GAGTCCTGTGGACAATCTGTGAGGGCTGGGTGAGATGAGCAGAAGCATGTGCTTGGAAACTGATCCTGGGTTGCCAGGTAACTTCATCCAGGAACAGCAAAAGTACAGTCATTGGTACCTGTAGACAGGTTTTAAGGGGGAGGGAGGGGGAAGCACAGAACACTGTCCCGTGTACATGTTCAGGAAGGAGGGGTACAAATAGCCATCAATAAAAGTTCAGGGGCTGTTTAGGGGAAGTTGTGTTTGGCATGTAGAAGAGTCCCATTTAAAACTCTAAGATGTGCCAAATAGCCAGTTAAGCAGGCAATAGTATGTGATGAGGAGTCAGAGGCTGGCACCATTGATCCAGGCTCCACGGCCTCAATGGTGACCTTTGCACTTTGCAGTAATGACCATCGTCCTGGCTACAGAAGTGACTGGTGTTTTACATTCATTTGTGTAAACTGGACTAACTGGTCTCCTGAATTTGAGGCAAAGGATTCAAAGCTGAACAAGTAAGAACAGAATTGACTTTGACAGTTTAGCTACAATAGAGCTTTCATTGAGAGGCTACAAAGAATGTTCTAGGAATGAAATCATAGGACAAAATAAAATGAAATCATTTGAATTCAAGGAAAATAGGAGTTGACAAATAGTTAGCTAAAATCAGGTGACACTTGAATTGTATATATTTCAAATGCTCAACCAAACGTTATGGTTAGAAGTAGGAAGTGTTAATCTACAGAGCCATTTCTAGCAACCTGGCAAGACGGTTATGGTGGGGTGCATTCACTCTTCCGTTTTGGAATCTGCTCCCTGCCTGGGAGGTACAGGAGCAAGTTTCAATTGTGGGGGAGAAAGCATAGTGTATTCCTTCATTGGAAGGAGCCTTAACAAACAGAGATCTTTTAGTAATTTTCCTCCTTTTTCACTTAAAAACTCCCATGGCATTTTGATCTGGGAAGGGACTTTTAGCTCCTACCTATTAGAATTGATCTGACTCCACAGTTGTCTTGGGAAATGCCATGAAGTGAAGCTGATCTCTGAACTTTACCCCAATAAGTAAGGATTGTAAATGCTTAAATGTTCCTTCTCTCCATCTCTGTCTATTTGTCTGTCTGTCTCTCCTTATTTATTTATTTATTTATTTATTTGTGTGAACACATCTGTACAGGTATGTGTGGAGGTCAGAAGTCTGCCTTGAACATCATTCATTAGATGCCATCCATATTGTTTTTGAGACAGGCTCTCTCATTGGGCTAGAACACACACTGATTCAGATAGAAGGCAAGCCATCAATCCCCAGGTATCCTCCTGTCTCCACTACACTAGCTCAGAATTACAAATTACTATATCCATTATTTTAAATACGGCATCTGGGGATCAAACTGAGGTCCTGTGCTTACAGAGCAAAACTTGACTGACTCAGCTCTACCCTCAGCCTCTAAAATGCTTCCTTAAGAAAAAGCACCCGAGGTTCTCAATGTCCTTGGGCTTCACATACCTACCAGTATAACCCTAGCTATTATCTATGACTTCAATTATTTTTTTTTCCAAGAAGAAAAGTAAGGTATAGAATCATATAGATGAAAATCTCAAGGGCCATGAGATTTTAGTTTGTTTTCATTAGTTTTATGAATTGTGATGATGTCTCTTAAGCACTATGAAATTTTATGGGCTGCAATGCTGCATTTATTTAAAATTAAAATGCCAGTTAGGCTCAGCATAAGAGTCCAATGATTCCGGGACCCATTGAAGATTTCCAGTCTGAGCTGCTGAGTCTGTGGCTTGTTGTTCAGTTTTTAAATTCTCTACAAACACATTTCTCTAAGGAAAAAAAAATCCTTCACCATGGAACATGGGGGAAGGCCAGGCACTCAGCTACGGAACATGGAGGAAGGCCAGGCACTCAGCCATCTCTGAGAGTTGGCAGACTTGGAAAAGCTGCTTCCAACTGATTTTTAGACACAGAGCAGCAATCAACAAATATTTTCTGGGCATTCATTCCATATATACATTAAGCATTTCTTTGAAATAGATGGTAGTAAAGTAGAGATGTGCTCTTAAGGGCAGCACTGGACTCTGGCTCTTCACAGAGAAGTAATGTGCCTGTTTGTCCAGCCTCATCTATTGAAGGCACAGTGAATCTTTGAGGAAAAATTGGAGAAATCAGAGGAATACCCCTCTGTACATGCTTTAAGAAAGGCATGTGAACTATAGGTCCATATCAAAGGTGTTGGTAGATGGCTTGGAGCCTAGATGTGTGTGTGTGTGTGTCTGTGTGTGTGTGTGTGTGTGTGTATGTGTGTGTGTGTGCGCGCGCATGTGTACCTATTTATAGATCAGGAGTGAAAGTAGCTAAAAATGCATAAAATCAATGTTTGTAGGTAGCCTTAAAAAAGAATGTTACTTAGGAATAAGTTTAACTATAGTGCCCAAAGTTTTATGCATAGGCATAGATTTTAGAACATTGATGAAGAAAGTTAAAGCCAGAAACAAATGGAAAGATGTCATATGATCAGGGATAGTACTGGGTAAAGTGGTCTTCAGAGTCAATGCTATTCCTATCAAAACTTTAATGTCTCTTTTAAGAGGAATAGAAAAAAAAATAGTAAATTCGTGGATCCAAGTAAGACCTGCCCAAATCACAGAGCAGTTTGATCAAAAAGAAGAAAAATAAAGTCATTTAGACCTCTTGATTTTAAACTATAACTCTGACAGAGCTATAGTATTTAAATCAGTATGATACTGGAAAACAAACTCAGTGGACAATGGAAAAATAGCTCAGAAATACTACTCATGCTTGCATCATAATTGATGTTGGACAAACGTGCTAAGGATACGCAGTGGGAAAGAGGGTGTCTTCCATCAATGATGTTGGAAAAACTGGATCTCCGCAGTCCCACAACACCCAGAGGAAGCTCCATTCCCAGGCACTCTGACACACCCAGGATCAGAGGTAAGCAGGAACAAACATATGTCCCAACACTGGGAGTAACTGGGACCAGCTTGACCAAGCACACAGGAACTCCGCCAGCTCAGTGACTCCGGTTCCTTCCAGTCTGTCTGGGTTAGTGTTCTGAGCAGACCTTGAGCGAAAGCTCTACAGCCAGTCCCACAACACACAGAGAAAGCCACACTCCCTAGGTGATCTAACAAGCCCAGGATCCCAGGATCCCAGAATCACAGGATCACAGAGACAGCTTGACTCTGAGGAGTTCTGACACAACCAGGATCACAGGAAGAAGAGGCTCCAGTCAGATGTAGTCAGATTTAGATAAGGGCAGGTAGCACTAGAGTTAAGCAGATGGCCTGGGGCAAGCGTAAGAAAATAAACAACACAAACCAAGGTCACTTGCCATCATCAGAACC
>NW_022196911.1:5415925-5421973 GCF_008632895.1 Mastomys coucha | reverse complement strand
AATTCAGATAAATTGAAATCATGTAACTTTTCTGATAATGCAATAAAAGTTAAAAAAAAAAAAGAAAAAAACCCCTGGATCTCCACATACCTAAGGGAATTTTATCCTTATACTCTATATATGCATTAGCTGTAAACTCAAGACTTGAACATGAGATCGAGAACATAAAACCCATAACAGAAAGCATAAGGAACAAGGCTGCTTGATATTGATCTTATCAGGGGTTAATAGATAAGATAAAAACAGAGCTACCCAAAGCAATATTGACCTGTAGGATTGCCTCAAACTGACCAATCCTCCATATGTAGTATAGCAGACAACCAGCAAAAGGAAGAAGCAACGCATAAGAACATATTTACAGGCTGTTAATTCTTTAAGGCTTCATCTACAGGAGTGAAAAGCAAAGAATCCATTGTTGCTGTTTTAATATGGGCAGAGGACCCAAATAGGCGTTTCTCTGGAAGACATATACATAATGACCAACAAGTAATGAAAAGGGTTCCAGGTCACTAATCATTAGGGAAGTGCAATCAAAGCCAAGAAATACCACTTCACATCTGTTGGTGTGGGCATGACCCAAACCAAGAGGTTATAGGTGCTATTCAGGACACAGGAACAAAGAAAAACCTCACACCATGTGTTAGAGAGCCTGGATCCTCTAAGTAAATAGGCTCTAGACCATGAGCAAGGACCACCATACTACTCATCTTCCTATTCCCTGGAACGGAAGACACATTTTAACATCATATGGGTCACAAATTAACTAAACCTCATTCTGCTACCCTAACAGTGATCACTGTAACATAGCCCAAGTCATATATGCCATTCTCCCCAACACAGAGAAAGAGTGGCCTCTGTCACATAGCCCAAGACATATTAGCCTATTTCTCTAGCCTCGGTTATGTGTTATAGGTCACATACTAACCAAGTCTGTTTTCTCACAATGCTAGACTATCCCTTCCCTTGGGAACATTTATGTGATACCATGATTTAGCTAGACTGATGTTTTTTCTTCAGACCCCACCCAGTCACTTCAGACTTAACAAACCTCTTGCTTTAAGTACAGTTTGACTCAACAATTCTCCCCCAACTTCTCAACATGGCTCCCCAAAATATAATATTCTATTAGTGGTAATACAAACTGGGTCAACCCTGGTGGATTGCAGTACATTGGTACTTTAAAACATTAAGTCTAGAATTGCCATGTAGTCCAGCAATTCTGTCTCTACATCTGTATTTAAAAGAAGTGAAATCACAATTTTGAAAGGATATATGCACCCGTGCTTATTGCAGCATTATTTTTAATAGTTAAGATGTAGGAGCAACCCAAGTGTCCATCATGGATAAAAATATGTACCAAACGCACACACACACACACACACACACACGGAATTTTGTTATTATCCAGCTATCAAAGGATGGACATTCTGTCATCTACAACCACAGAGATTAACAAAGGAAATTATGCCAGGTAAAAAGATCCAGACTTAGGAAGATAGATGCTGTATGATTTGATTCCACTTGAGAACCAAAACTAACAATGTTGACTCTTAGATTTGAATGTCCAGTGCTGGTGGTGGGAAGCAAAGGAGATGGAGAGTCACTGATGGTTGGATCTAGACTTTCAGTTTCAGAGATCAAACTGGGGTTCTGAGGTACAGTATGCTAACTGCAGCCGATAGAACTATGTCCTACACTTGAAATCTGCTAAGAGAGATCTTAAGTGTGCTTATTACACACACAATGGAGCCATGTGCAATGATGGATGTAATTAGCTTGATTGTGGTAATCGCTCACAATGTTTACATACATGAAAATACCACATTGTACACCTTGACTATATACAATCTTTATTTGTCAATTACACTTCACTAAATCTAAAATACAAATAATGTGAGGGGTTGACCTTCCTCTTTTTCTTTGTAATATGAGATTATATCCCCTTTCCTTAATTGACTCAGTGTCCAAAACAGAATAACATCTCAACTGTCAATGGCACCCAACAAGGCTCTTACACACTGATGGAGCTCAACTCCTTATACGGCCAAATTAGTTTCTTTAATAGTGGGGTACATCTAATTCAGCAGGACAAAGGTATTTAGGTCTAGCTATAAAAGCAGAACCAAGAATTCTTTTCTCTTCACTCCAGTGGGACACCATTAGCTGTGGTCAGAGGCAAGAGTTTTGCATGGATACTTTGATAGGCCTGGTGCGATCCAGCAATACTCTCCTAAATGCACTTACCACCCTGGCTTTTCCCCCTCCTTTTCCTTTTAAAGAAGTCATTTAGAGGGTTGATGGTGTTGTGTTGCTGGGGAGACAGACTGGTTTGTGTTCTTTACTCTTTGAGCCCTAATAAACCTAAAAGAATGATTTTGGAGTAGTGGCAAACCAGATCTAGTATACAAGAATCAGCCACTGGAATGTAATTTTTTTCCTGTTCTTATGAAAGGGAATAGCTTCATTGTGGGTGTATGCATGTGTGTGCATGCGTGTGCATGTGGGTGCAAGTGTGTGCAAGTATGTGCATGGGTGTGCAGTGTTTGGTGTGCAGTATGCAGTGTGTGTGTATGTATGTATGTGTGTGTGTGTGTTTGTTTGTTTGTCCTATGTCTAAACTCTTCCAGTAAAATCATTTTTACAAAGGCCCTGATTTTCTTTTTGCAGAACTTGGTCACACCCAGTGGCCAGCTAGGCTAATGGCAGGTGTATACCCCCCAAGGTATTGAGAAAAATCACCTCAGGGGCAAATTTCACTGACCACCTGTTCTTTTCTCTTGTTCCAAAAATGTGGAGTCTGGTCAGGAAACTCTGCTGACAATCAGCTGCTAGCAACAATCTTAACAGTCTGTGGACTTCCATCATGTCTGTTAATCTTTAAATTAGTACCTGTGAATATAATGAATGGATTTTCTCTGCACACTCAAGGGCAGGCTGAAACAGAGGGATCCCTCTTTCTTCCTATTTCCCTTTATTTGTGCATAGTTTAGACATTTCCAGCATTAACAAAGGTTCTACCATTTTTTCATGAGGTAATGAATGATATAATGTTAATATTGAAAAAATAAGAGATCCATCTTTTTTTGGAATGCAAATAGGAGCATGAACCCCATTTATAAATTTTTGAAGAGCTAGGAAAAAACTTGCCAAACTTCTAAGCTCTGTGAAAGCCCCAGTTTCACACAGGAGCTGGCATACACATTACCTGGATTGCAGCCCTGAAGTTGTGTCTTGTGCCTTTGTGTCAGGCTGATCATAAAGAGAATTTGTGTCCATGTAGGCATACCACCAAGTGAAAATTTAGCTCATTTCTTTTTAGGAGAGATTCTGTTATGGCCTTGTTTCTCTGGGTTTTGGATATATTTTTCACACTTTATGAGGTTTCTTCAATTTTTTTTCAGGGCCTCATATGGTGCTGGGTTGTGAAGCCAGCTCTGGTGTTCATCCCATCTAAAACTTAAATCAAGCCTTGCTTTTTATTTGACTAGTCCCATGCATACTGAGGAAAGGCCAGAGTGATCCCTCTTTTGCCTGAAGCCCAGCCTGATCATTTTCAGAAAACCAGAGAATTTAATCACCCAAAACAAGTTGAAGCCAAGAAACTAGGCCATGGTCTCCAGCTAGCTCCAGCTCTAAGGAGCAGTTACTCTTGATGTAAAATTACTTGACTCCAACCACAAGGGTTCAGGCTTCTGTCAATGCAAAAACACAGCTCCTATCTCAAATGGATGGAGTAGGAGAGTTTTCTCTAGAGCCAAACAGGAGTATCCACGGCTGGGAACATACACTCAGATTATCCCATTTTGTGTTTCAGTATGGTACAGTGGCCTCCTGTTTTTATAGCAACTAGCAAAGGAACTCATCAATCAAGGTGCTTGTTTTTTTCTTTCATACATTAGTAGAACTATCAGGTAAGCAGGTTACAGTGGGAACGTTTCTCCTTTAAGGCTCATATGTTATCTGAAGGTGTCCTTCTCCTCTGGGTTAGTAAAAGCTTGGGGTCTGTTTGTATATTCTAAAAGGATTTGCTTAGTAATCACAAGGATGGATGTTAGGGCAAGCACAGTGGTGGACAATGAAATTATAAAGGGGGCTAAAGATAGCCCAAGATAATTGACGTGTTTATTGACCATTTATATCATTGTCCCCATAACATAGACCTGAAGAGTGTGATCGACAGGAGACATGGAAAATATAGATCTTCATCAAAACATATCCTATGTATCATCTATCTATCTATCTATCTATCTATCTATCTATCTATCTATCTATCTATCTATCTATCTATCATCTATCTCTATCTATCTATCTATCTATCTATCTATCTATCTATCTATCTCTATCTATCTATCTCTATCTATCTATCTATCTATCTATCTATCTATCTATCTCTATCTATCTATCTATCTATCTATCTACCTATCTATCTACCTATCCATCCTACTTACCTATCACCTATCTTTATAACTATCTCTATCGATGTCTCTACCATCTATCATTTGTGTTTATTTGCCTACCTATAATCTATTATCTATCTATTTACCATCTGTCTAACTACGTGCCTACCTACTTATTCACTTAAACTTTGCCTATTATTGTATGTGGATTGCTTTTCCATTCGCTTGGTGACCTAGTGATATATTTCGAAGAGCAAGGTTTCATTTCATTTGTTGTTTCCTTTAATGAAATAGCACTTTATGTTGTTTGTAAGAAGTCTTTGTCCATTTTAAGTTTATGAACATTTCCCTCTTAAGTATCTTCCTAGAATGTTTGTGATTTTTTTTTTAAACTTTTATGTGGACTTCTTTGATGTATTTCCGATATTTTGTGTGTACACTGTAGGGATGGAATTGAGTCCATTTATTTTCCGTGACCAGCTCTTGTAGCCTTACCCTTTCTGTCTTAAAATGTATCAGTGCCTTGGTTAAATAGCAACAGGACAAATGAGTTTATACCTAGTTCTAGAATCTACTGCTTTCTTACTCCGTGTGCATCTCCTTGCACTAGAACTAAGCTGTCTCATTTCTGTCGTTTTGGATGGTAATTCCTGGTACCAGACGGTTGAAAGCCTCCAATGCTGTGTTATTTCTTCAAAATTGTTTTGGCTGTGTTGTCGATTGTATACCACATACATTTTAAAATGGCATGTTATTTTTTTTTTTATAGAGAATCTATGGGATTTTAATCTTATATGCCTTGAGGCTGATCTAATTTCAGAAGACATTTTCTTAACATTGAATTCATAGCTTTTGCTTTATTTAGCAATGTTGTATATTTTTAATATGTAGGCCATTCACATCTTGAACATATTAATTCACATTTATGATCCCAACCCTTATGACCTCTGCTTAGGTCGGAAGATCTCCATGAGTTCATGGCCTACATGGGCTGCAAGGTGTGTTCCATGTTAGCCTGAGGTACAGTGTAAGAGTCTGTATTCAAATAACAAAATCACTCCTGAATACATGCTTGTTTACTTTCAGGCTAGGATAAACTTTATTGTTTTTGAACTTCTAAGTAGTGTCTTGCTTATGTAGGGTCGCTGTGTATTGAGCTATGCTGGGGAGCAACTGTAATATCTTTTGTTTACCCATTGCAGGGTTCCTTGATGGCAGATCTCCATAAGGGCCAGTTAAACAAAGAAAAGCATAGCCAACATGTTTAAGCAAAGTCTTACAGGACACAAGGGTTATCAGAAAGGAAGACTGGAATAAAATGTGGGCTCTGTTGCTAATGGGCTGACTGTTATGCAGTAGGATTGTGCTAAGTAGGAGTGTGAGTTGCCTAATGGGAACAAAATGAGGACATCTGAGCAATGCCTATTTACACTCTTGACCCCAGAGTGTAGGAAATGTGCCTCTAAAATGAGGGCTTAAGATCATGTAGGGAAGGTAAATCAAGGACTTGTTTTTATTTATATGCTTTAGGGGAGGAGGAAAGCAGAGAAAGATGAAGATGTCAGAGAGATTTCTGCTTCTAAGATTTCTGTTTCCCTTAAAATACCCAGCATGCCAATGTGCCATATTTGAGAGGAATATTTCCTGCCCC
>NW_022196911.1:5400394-5415285 GCF_008632895.1 Mastomys coucha | reverse complement strand
ACTAACTGGTTTTAAAATAGTGGGCCCTTAAACAAGCCACACCTACACATTGTGAGCATCTCTTTTAATATCTTATGGACAACTTATATTTTCTAAATGATTTATTTATTTTATATATATATATGTTTTGCCTATATGTGTGAGGGAGTCATATCTCCTGGGACAGGTGCTATAGACTGCTGCAAGCTGACATGTAGGTGCTGGGAATTGAACCTGGGTCCTCTGGAAGAGCAACCAGGATTCTTAACCACAGAACCATCTCTCCAGCCCTCTAATTTTTATATTTTCACAAAGAACTTTTTATCTATCATGTTTTTCTCTTAGGTTCACCATGAATAGTGTTAGATCCATAAAGAATTGAGAAATGTTCATATTTCCTGTTTTCTGACAGATTTTTGTTTAATGACTGGCATTACTCTTTTCTCAAATGTTTTATAGAATTCAACATTGAACCAATTGTGTTCTCAACATTTTTTTTTCAAAAATTATTTTATACTTGGATTATAGTTTAGTATATATAAATAAAATTCTGCATTTTATCTATATCTGTCAGTGTTTTTTCTTTTTTTCTTTTACTTTTTTGTTTGTTTAGTTTTTTTTTTCTTTGAGACAGGGTTTCTCTGTGTAGCCCAGGCTGTCCTGGAATTTGGTTTGTAGACCAGGGTGGCATCAAACTCAGAGATTTACATGCTTCTGCTTCCTAAGTGCTGGGATTAAAGGTGTGGGACACCACCTCTTTGCTCCTTTTACTTTTAGAATTATATACACATACATACACACACACACACACATACACACATGCACATACACACATACATATACACATACACATACATATATATGGACTGAAGAGATGGCTCAACCATTAAAGGCTAGGCTCACAACATATATATATATATATATATATATATATATATATATATATGTGTGTGTGTGTGTGTGTGTGTGTGTATAGTATATGTGTATATGGTACATATTTCTGCATGCATGTATACCTATGTGTGTGTGTGTGTGTGTCTGTATGTGAGTATGGGAGTGTGGGGTATGGGTATGCATATCTGTGTATGTGCAGAGGTGAGAGAAAGATGCTGGTCTTGTACCATATACTTAATTAACTTGAGTCAAGACCTCTCAGTTAATGTTGAGCTTGGCGGGCAGCCCCAAACCCCACAGGTCCTCTTGTTTCTGCCTTCCATGTGCATGGTCACATGCAGCTCTCTGGTAGAGTGCTAACATACAAACCCAGGTCCTGGCTCAGGTGCAGAAAGCATTCTTGTACACTGAGTCCTCTCCCCAATTCTTCTATGATGCTTTTAGGGACAAAATTCATTTTATTTAAGCTTAAAGACTTATGGACATAATGATCATAACACTTGCTTTTTTAACCCTTTAATATCTGGAAGAATTTTGCTTGAAGCTCCTTTATAATATCTGATTTTGGTAATTTCTATTCTATCTTTTCCTCTCTCTTTTTCTTCCTCCTTTCTTCCCTCTCTTTTTCCTTTCTTTTCCATTTTAAAATCTAATTAGGAGTTTTCCATTTTTCATTTAGCAGCCTTTTCTTGGTCATTTTGGTTTTCTACTTCATCTCTTCTTTAATCTTTATTTATTAATTTTTGCTTCGATATTTTTGTATTAACTTATTTTCCCAGTTTCTCCCAGAATTGATTCTCCACCTTCCTTATCTTGTCATGTAAGTGTTGTATACCCAGCTTCTACATGCCCATGTATCATTATTGCCCACTTTACAGATAAGAACATGATATAGTTATCTCTTTGTTTATGGTGGGATGAGATTGGTTCCCTTGTCTATAGAAGATTCCAGAATCTGTGGACACTCACGTCCATTTGAAGAATTTGAACATAACTTATACACATCTTCTCTCACCCTTCGAAGCTTTTCTAGCTTACTTACATTGACTAAACCAATGCCAAAGCTGCATAATGATTTTACTACACTGTTGAGGCCATAATGACAAGGAACAATGCACATATTCATTACAGATACAGCCGGGCTATGGTAGTGCACACTCTTAATCCCAGCACTTGGGAGGCAGAGGCAAGCAGACATCTGAGTTCTAGGCCAGTCTGGTCTACAGAGTGAGTTCTAGGGCAGGCAGAACTACACAGAGAAACCTTGTATCAGGGAATGGGGAGAAAAATTGTGCATATATTCATCACAGATACAATTTTAAAATTATGTTTTTTGTTCCTTAGACAAAGAACTTGTATGTAGAGAGAACCAACCATGATATTCAGGGGCTGCTAGGGACATTTTCTTAGAATGCTCAGGTCTCTAGCAAAGCCTAGTCACTCTTCTCAAATGAGTACAGAAAGACATTTTGCTGCATGCTTAGGGGACATGGGTGGGTGCATCCTGGTGAGGAGCCTATCATTTCTCTAGCCCTAGGCAGCTACAGGAAAATTTCAGTGTCTGAGGTCCAGGCTGTGTGATGAATTTGCAACCTTCAGAAAAGCCTTAGCTTAATAATCTCAGGGTTTTGGCATGTGTTCTCCAGCTAAAGAACAGATGTTTTCTCTGAAACGAAAGCACAGGGCCCTACAGTTGTTCTAAGGGATTGCCACAAATAACATCGAATGTGGGAGCAACAAGTCCCGAGGAGACTGTCTCTAAGGGATCATGAGCCTGTGCCAAGGTTTTGGGCTTGAAAACACAAGACTTTATTGGTGCTTTGGTGTTTTAACAAGCAAGGGCTTAGAGGTTTTAAACCACTTCGAGAACTTTCCAAAAGTTCTGCTTCATAGTTGTTCAGTGATGACAGCTGTGTAGGTTTCAGGATCCTGTGTCTGCCTTTTTTCCAGATATTTCTTTCTTTCCTTTTTTTTCTTTTTTCTTTTTTCTTTTTTTTTTTATGTTTGCTGAATGCTCTACCAAACCTGCTGCCTCCCCCTGCAGCCCATGCATGGAGCTGCCTTTGAGAAACCTCAGCAATCAGCCAGAGTGAAAAGTCCAGAGTAACCCTCACTCTTTACTGCTGGCAGATACTTCAAAGTGCACAGAGCCCCCTGTAAATGAATAACAAAGCACTCCTACGCCAAGCCCACCCCCAGAAGTTCAGTTGGCCTCTGTGTTCAGTCTCCTACCCATACATCACATGTCACCCAGGGTTTTGTCACAAGCCTGAAACAGCCCCTCCCAGTTTTGATCACCAATGAGCATCCCCTTTGTGGTTGTCCTTGGCTTTGGCCCAAAGGAAAGACTCCTTCTGTCTTCTCTTCTTCCCTATACCCCAACCCATTTTTTAAAAAGAGTACCGGGAAAGAGGAAGGATTATTTTCTTTTTGTGAACTTCTTTTCTATGAACCATTAATCACTGAAAAGACAGTGTTTGTGTTCTGTAAGTCATGAGCAGAAAAGAACTTTCAAAGCATTTTCCACTGTTATGACCTGTACCCTCAGAACCAGGAATGTAGCTTGGTGGTAAAGAACTAGCTTAGCATGCTCAAAGCATGAAAAGAGGGAAAAGAGAGGGGGAGGGAGGAGGAAAGGAGGGAAAGAAATAGGGAGGGAGAGAGGGAAGGTGGGAGGTGAGGAAAGGAGGAAGAAAAGAGGGAGAAAAGGGAAGGGAAAAAGGAGAGAAATAGGGAGGGAAATGTGGGAAGGGGAAGAGAAAGAAGGAATGGAGAAAAGGGAGGGAAAGAAGAGGGGAGGGATGGAGGAAGGAAGGGAGGGAGGGAGGGAAGAAGAGAATATCTGTAACATCAGCACCATCACCACCCTTGTTTTGTAGTTATAGACACGCCTCAGGGTGGCAATGGGGTTGTTGCAGCTTATGTTGTGCTTTGGGCTTATTCACCTTGTCCTCATGCCTCACTTACTGGTTTCAGGCATCCATACTCTGAAGACCCTCTAGTTACCATGAGCTTTGGGAGTATTTACCATTATTCAATCCATGTACAACAATCATGTCAGGGCGGCTGTGATACTTACCGGTAGCATGTGGGAATGTATTGACTTAAAATTTTATAAGTAGTTATCACACACACACACACACACACACACACACACACACACACACAAACTCCTTCACTCTCACACACACAAATGCACACACATGTCCACATGCCTTTTTATTTTTAATGCAAGTGGGTACACATAACCGTGAAAACCACAATGATATGATTGTGCTATTCGTAAGTACAGATCCTGTGGCACAGGAACTAAATTTCCACAGGAGATTCCTTTGAAAGTTGAGTCCTTAAGAGTTACAAAGTGCCAGATAGGTGGCAGAGCCCTGGCGGAAGTTTCTCTAAGCAATGGGTGGCACAGATACCAGATATATATACCAGTGACTACTTCTCAGCTTGTCCCTGATTAACCATGCCATTCTGGATAAACACATCCCTCCACCACCCTGTATAGCTGTCTTCATACACACTATGGATAGCAGCATACTTTATAACCCCTTGCAAACTCTAGCCTTGATCCATGGGCACTTGAGCAGGTGCGTTGACCATAAATCAAGCATGGTGCTGAAGCTTTACTCAAACCCAAACCTGTGGCCTGGCTACTGTGGAATATGCAAAGAAACAGAATCAGAGAGGCCAAAGTGCTTAATGCTAAGTAGAGAGCCTCCCATCTGTCCTCCCCTTCAGAAAAAAAAAAAAATCTTTATACAGCTGAGGATAACCTTGAACTTCAGATCCTTCTGTCATACCACTGAATCCTGGGATGACAGGAACATCCTAACCATTTTGGGCTGTGCTAATGATGGGACACTTCATGCCTGTGGTGCAAACACTCTACCAACTGACCTCCACCCCTACAACTGAGCTCTGCTCTCACAGCTGGGCTCCACCCCCAGCTCCCAAATGATACTGATTTATATCACAAGATTCAGTTAAATTCTACAAGTAGTGAAAAGAAAAATAGAACTACTTGATTAAAAATGTAAGAACAAGGACACATCTATTGTAATTCCATACTGAAACTCCGTGGTGGCAAAGGGTGGGGTGGGGGAGAAACTGAGGAGGCTGAAACAGCAGGGAAGGAAAACTTACATTTCGAAGTTAATCAAAAGAGTTGTCATACAAAATGCGGAAACAGCAACAATTGAACGAAGGAAAACGGTCAGACACAACTGACTGAATTTCCACATTTGGAAGCAAACTAGGACTTGGTGATGGGGTTTGGCTTGGCCCTTTGTCAAATGATTGGATGCCACAGCTTCATAGACACAAACACTGCTGTGTTGGTTTTGTTCAATTGCGTTTGCATCCTAATGAATAGCAATGATGCCCACCTGTCCCTGCTGAATCCGTAATGAAAACTCTAGGTAGAAATATTTATCTTCCCGACTAGATGAGAAGAAAATGTGCAAAAACCACAGAGGGATAGTACTGTCTCCCTCAAGCTACAGGGGATATGAGCCTAGGAATTTTCAAGCAGGGTAACACAGTTTGACACAAGCCACACACCCCTTTACTCATCCCCCCTTGTAAGAAGAGTCTAGGTCAAAGACAGGAACCAATGACTATAGATTATTGGGTTTCTAGGAAGAAATAAAGTGTCCTTCAAGCGGCCAGAGAAATGGTGCAGTGGTCAAGAGCACTGACCGCTCTTCCAGAATTCCTGAGTTCAGTTCTTAGCAGGTTGCTCACAACCATCTATAATGGGATCTGTTGCCTTCTTCTGGTGTGTCTGAAGAGAATGACTGTGTACTCACATACAATAAGTAAGTAAGTAAGTAAGTAAGTAAGGAAGGAAGGAAGGAAGGAAGGAAGGAAAGAAAGAAGGAAGGAAGGAAGGAAGGAAGGAAAGAAGGAAGGAAGGAAGGAAGGAAATAAAAGGCCCAGGGTTAAATAAAGTATTCTTGAGTGGTCAATGGCCTCAGATGGTCTGGGTTTTCACTTGTTTGGCAAAGAGCTTATCTTTTCTCATCTCCTTATATTTCTCATCTCCTTTTGTTCCTAAAGTCCAGCTGTAGGTGATTTATTTTACAGCCATGCTGCTGGGGCTGACGACTGAGCATACATGCTAGGCTTCGGGACCCCTCTGTTCTCACCAAGTGGGAGGCTTTGCACGGGAATCTTGCATCAGTCATCAGATCACAACACAAAGACCCAGGCACTCCAATGACAACTTGTTCACCTGTAATCTTCCTTTTACTACACAGTCCCAAACAAATCATCTCACTCTGCTCGCTCAACCCATTGTCTAGCAGCACCATTTCTGTCTGGAGAGATCCTTGGATTGTCAGACCATAAAGACTTCAGCCTTTTCCTGGCCAATTTGCCAAAGAATGTATCAGAGAGAGAGAGAGAGAGTTATTGATCTTTTCCCTTGGACCCATTCAGCTCTTTCTTTTCTGTTTCCTCTCTTTCCCCCTCCTAAGCTGACATTCAATAAAAGGCATTTCTCTTAAGTGCCAGCAGCATGTCAGAACCAATACCTTTCACAGTGTGTATTTCTGTTACCCTTTTTCCCTAGAAAGACCCCTCACATCCCCTCTCATGGGTATATTGGCAATGTAGCAACTTACCTGCCACACTGGTTTTTCTCTTAGGCATTCATTTTGGGAGTTGTTATTAGCCTGAACCGATCCATGAGCCTGGATTCCATTTGAATATAATATTTGGCTACCCTGGTTGTCAGAGAATCTTATTTTCTACTTAATTTGTAGAAGAAAACCAAGATTAGTCAGAGGTATTTAGATAGCTAATTAGTTTCTCAACAGGAGTAGATTTGGGATTTAGCCTTCAGAAATATGAACCATACTTTCAAAATTCCTTGACACTGAATAGAGACTCATTCTCCACTGTGAAAGCTACTCACTTCCTGCCTTTTCCTAGCCAGAGGTCTCATCTTGTATTGTCCTATGAGCCAAGATCAAAGAGGAAGGCCTAGGGAATCACATACATAATTACTGCAAAGATGAATCAGGTGGTTATGGGGACAGTTAGTATTTATGATGACATTTAAGATGTCCAATAACAGAACCAAGTGACAGCTATTAGAAGATGCTGATAAGCCCCATACAGAATGTAGGACCTGGTGTTTGGGTAGACCTGTAAGGATTCTTCCCACATTACCCTGCAGATAACTCACTATTCACCTGAGTGATGCTTTATAGAAATGTTCTAATGATGCTCAGATGTATGGTTCCATGGAGAGTCTCATGGAGCATACAGAGACATGTCTTACATGAAGCTAGTACCTCTGACAAACTCTACCTTGTTGATCAGCTTGGGTAGAAGCCAGTCATATTGCCAATTGCTACCTTGGCATGAAGGAGGATGCTTGTCTGAGCAGCCACATTCAGAATCCTTTCTGATCTTCCCAGACACAGCTTCAAAGGATTTAGATTGCATAGCAACTCAGATCAGCAATAATATTTTGTTTTTATTCTCTTTCCCTGTCTACTCACCCTTCCCACTTTCCTGATTCTAGTATTGGGGCTACCGAGGTTAATTTAAATAAAGTTAATTTGGCTAGGAATTAGTTGCAGTTAGGAAAAGCGAAGTGTTGATATGGTAGAATATAAGCAATTTACAAATTGATATATGAATTCTAAAAATATGCCCATGAAATTTTCATGATTCTAAAATGGGAATGGAACCAAAATGTTTAGTCAGACATGATAATTATAGCTAACATTTATTGAAGCCTTATAATGCGACAGCTACTGTCGTAATTACTTTACATTTATTAGCTATGTAGTTCAGACAATAGCCCAGTGAGGCAATTCTTATTATCATTTTACAAAGCCAGAAATAAGCAATAAGCGTGGCATGGCTGTAATCCACTTGCAGGCACCAGTGGGCAGTGGTGTCAGTACTGGGCATCAAGTTTCTTACACGACAGTCAACAACCACCTGGCCAGCAGGGCTATAAATGGTTCTAGCTCTTGTCCCTTAACTTGTAAAATGTTTCTCATAGACTACTTGTATAATATGTTGAGAATACCATTTAGAACTTCTACTTTTGAAAGCATCAATAATTATAATAATTATTAACCATTTTTGAGTTACTTGTCTCTTTGTTGTGACCAAACAGCTGGCAGGAGGCAAGTTAAAGAAGAATGGGTTTACATTTTGAGGGGATATGGGATCCGTACCATCATGGTAGGTAGGCAAGATGTATGGTGGGAAGAACCTGAGACAGCTGATAATGCTATGCCTATAGTCAGGGAACATGGCAGAGGTACATGCTGGTGCTCAGCTCACAGTTTCCTTTTTGTTTAGGTCAGGTTCGGCCCATGGCATAAGCTGCCCACATTCAGGGCCGAGCCTTTCCTCATTAGCTCAATTTTTCTGTAAGCATCCTCAGGAACATACATAGAGGCACATTTCCATGGAGATTCTCAATACAGCCTGGTCAACAATGAAAGTTTACCACAACGGACGATTTTGCTTCTATTTGTGCTTGCTCATTTCTTGGCTGTGGTGGTAAATCTTCCAGCAACTGGTGGCTTCTGGTAGCAGAGGGTATGCTCACATTTTTAGGGCCCTGGGTTCTTAGGTGATGTTGTGGCAGGGCTGGGCTTTCCCAGAAGGTTCTAGACACCGGGTATCCTTGTTTTGCTTCTTCCTCACATCTGTGACTTACAGAAATCCTCAGCCTTCCTTCCTTCGCTCACGGATGCTCTCTCTGACAATCCCACCCACTGTCTTGTAGTGTTCTTCCTCTGAATTTATCACCTTTTCATTAGGCTCATCTCTGCTCCCAATGTGACCCAATAATAACTTGATTACTTATGCAAAAATTTACTTTCCAAATAAGGCCACACTCACAGGTGGTGGAAATTAGGTCTTGAATATATTTGGGGGCAGGTGGGAGGGGACTTAATTCCACTTAGCTCCTATTATTTCTTTTGAATATAATTTTGTTAAGGAAATGTTCCTTTACTTCCTCTAACATATATCTAATTCTTTTATTTCTTCCTTAAAACAGTTTACTAGCAGATGTCTCCCAACTCACAACAGGCAAGCTCCCCCCCCCCCACACACACACACATACCCATGAAGAGGCCTAGGACTCTGGACTTAAGTGGACCAGTTCCCGTGATCAGATTTTTATTTGCTAATGGGTTTCTTTTTATTCTCTCTTGAAGATTGCTTTTCCCATTAATTGTCTGCACCAATTAAAACAAAAGGGGAAGGAGAGAGAGAGAGAGAGAGAGAGAGAGAGAGAGAGAGAGAGCAATTGTACAGCTGACATCCATATATCACCTTCTACTGCTTGAATTTCTGCTTAGTTGTTGGGAAATCTTTGCTTGTATTCTCACCTTCCTCCTAACAACTCACTAACTCAAAGATGCTTAATTTAGCCATTCCTGCAGCCGGCACTTAGATTGTTTCTAATTCTTTTCTTTTGCTTTATTACTGTGATGAATATTTATACATATAACTTCTCTCCCCTTTGAGTTGACTTTCTAAGACAGACTTTGAAAAGAATACCCTATTTTGGGATATCTTGATGGCCTATTGTTTGATACAGAATCCTGTCAGCAACTGCTTTTGCAGAATCACCCCAACCTTCATGTCCTCGGGTTTTACCATTTATTTCCTTGGTTTCGGTGGTTTTTCATTGTCTTCATTTTGACTTTGTAATTACCACACTGGGCTACTTGTTGGATGCATTTTATCTCCACATTAAAATCTTCCCAGAAACAATAGCTTATCTTTCTTTCACAGTTGTTATACCCTCCTAAGGAAGAAGTTAGATTGACTCGTTGCATAACCCACTATGTAGAGCTTCCTGAGTTGCCAGGGCTGCAACCGTTTCATTTCTGTTCTCGGTGCTCGCATGGTCAAGTTTCATTCTTCGAAACCAGCTAAAATTAAAGAAAATATAAAAGTTCATTGTATGAACACAGCAAGTTTGTTATAGCAAAACCAGCTCACTATACCCAACTCATGTTTTACTTAAACAGCAGTGCTGCCGTGTCTCTTGTTTGGGGTGTTACTTTCCCCCTTGTTTACTGTGGTAATCACAGGTCCTACTCACTCTGTAAACTTGTTGAATGGAAGTTGATTCAGCTTATAATGAATTCATAAGTATCTGCTCAAATTAGCTTTAGTAAATAAAATTACCAGCTTATCACTCACGTTTCTTAAATGGCTTATGCTAAATTAATTTGCGAGTGTATCGATTTGCATTATGCATTTAAAATGTATAGTCACACACATTTATTAGGAATTTGCCTTTATCACAGTTTTGAAATACCTATATTTAAAACTTGATGTACTATTTAAAAAGAATTATTTTGGAAAACATATATACTCAATGGTAGGTACCGGTCTGTTGAGTCTCGTCTTCTTTATATCAGTTGCTTATTATAACTAAATCCAGGAGTATCCATGAAGGTCTGGCAGAAGGTGTTAAACAATCAATGGGATCTTACTTTATTTCATATTAATTATGTCTTCCCAACTCTCCTATTTAAAAGAAAGTGTGGAGCTGGCCTCAAATTCAGAGCCATCTTCATCTATTTAACATTAGCAGTCCTTTGGGTCTACACAGAGCTGTTATTTTAGCACAGTTACAAACCTGTGTGTAATGACCCCTTTGGGTTGGGGATTGAATGTCCCTCTCACAAAGATCACCTAAAGCCACTGGAAAACACAGATATTTACATTACAATTCGTTAGAGTAGCAAAATTATAGTGAGTAGCTAAATTACAGTTCTGAAGTAGCAATGAAAATAATTTTATGGTTGAGAATTACCATGACATAAAGAACCGTATTAGAGTGTTGCAGCATTACGAGGGCTGGGAACCACTGCTTTAGAGGTAGGAGTCTGGCCACAGGCAAAACAGGACAATATGTTTAATCTTTACCAACTTAGGTAAAGATATAGCTGTTACTCTAGTCTTCTGAACACAGAAACACACCATAGAGCTAGTTAAATATGTCCCTGGTTTATGAGCTAAAGATGTTTTATACATTATATATATATATATATATATATATATATATATGTAAACACACATGTATATATATACTATATGCATAGAATGTGTATGTAATATGTATATATATGCACATGTATACACACATATATACATTTTGTGTATATACATTTTCATTTTACATCCCTTTCATTCTAGTCTTATTTTGTAATCCTAAAGTGGATGGATGGCCAAATATTTGTGATAGAAAAGGGCAAAGGGTGTTATTACAACTCACTTCAACTCCTTCAGTGACAATGGAACATCATGACTTATTTTTAGGCCCGATGGATGTTCCTTTGTTTGAATAAAACACGCTGACAGAGAATATTTGATGTATTATTTGGACACTCAACAGACTGAACCAGAAAGAAACAGCAAATTCACGAGACAGCTGAGGTTCTCTGAGTGAGGGGTGTCAAGCAAACAGGGAAGGACAAAGTGTGAGGAAAAGATGAGATTTCTAAAAATCTCCTGAGACACATTAACTTGTGAAACATACCCTTCAGTGGTGGCGACAAAAGCATTAATAAGAACAGGAACACCTAATATTTAATTTCAGATTGTGACTTGGTGGTATATTATTCCCTTCTCTGAGGGAGTCAAGAGAGAGGCTGTGCTCTCTGGATTGAGTGAGGGACAGTAAAAGGAGAAGAGAGAGGAAAGGCATTTGTCTTCCAGAGAAGTAGAATTCTTGAGTTTGCTGGTCAAAGCTCCTTTTGTGAACTTTTTGTGTTAGAAAGCACCACCAAGGAGGTCATCTGAAGCAGCGCTCCTGCCCAATGTTTTTTGTCTGGTTCCAGAATGTATCCTCAGTGGGTATCAAGGCTTCAGGTTTTTTCTTCCATACAAGCCAGGCCATGGGACATTGTGGGGACTGGTACTTGTTCACATTGATGACGGTCTGTCCATGAAGGGCTGTGGACTCCCCCAGAGGGCACAGGGTCTGCATCCAGATGAATACTGTTCAGTCACCAGCATACTCAGCTCAAACCGACTGGTCTTTGCACTTTATTCTCTTATGTACGTGTTCTTTCTTTTTTGTGTGTCACTAGGTTTCAACTCTAGATTACCTTCCCTTGTATCAGCTCAGAATAACGGGTCTTTGTTCACATACAATAAATATATTGTCTGCACAAGCTCCACACAGGAGGTGAGTAGGTAGGGAAACATCCCATATTTTCAGTCTTGGTTTCCCTCAGAATTAATTTTGGACCATTAGTTTTAATGTTCACTTAAAGTAGGACTCAAGGCAGACTGGCACAACTCCTTAAGCCACAGGTGTACAACTGGCTTCATTTCATCACTGCTAGTGTGTCTTGTAGTGCCTTGAAAAAAAAAAGCACCATATATATTTCTGGGGAAATGGATGGATGTTTCATTCTGGCAGAGAAACAGAAGAGGAATAGCAGAGACACTTCAGTTGAAAAGCAATGCTATTAAGACTAAATGTATTCATTTGTCTTTTTACCTATTAGGCAATAAAAGATTGCCCTGTTTGAAGAGAAACTCAAGGCCAAATGAGATGCCAAAAGGCCTTTTGTACAAACTTTCCAGATATCCTTAAGCTTGTCATAGTCTCCCCTGGAGCATCTTTCTTAAAGTTCAAAGACATCCATTACAGATACAAAGGGAAGAATCTCATGAAAAGAAACAAGCCTGGAAACAGAGCTACAACAGGCACATAGGACACAATGGTTAGGTGCCTGGTTTTCCCATCAGATATGTGTTTCAACGAACCAACCCCATGGTAATTAATCTATGAGGCAAGGACAAGAGATACCTGGGAACTTAAAACAAGGAGACAGACATCTCGTATCTGAATGTTGCTTTGTCTACAGCCTGCAGGATCTTACGCTCTCACCTAGGCTGGTTCTTCACCTTGAAGGAAAGAGGTTTCTTTGCCTCCCCTGGTTATTTGCTGTAGTAATTGTTGGCCCTCCTTGCTTCAGGAAATCCATTAAGGAACTGAGATGAAATAAAGCACTTAGCTAATACTATCCTCCTTCAACAGAGTTGGTTTTGGCTGAAATAGAGTGAATTAAGTCCCTTAGTCAAATTCAAGTCAGGTAGCTGAGAATGTCTAGGGGAGGAGAAGCTGCAGAGTGGGAAGGCTGGACCCGGGACAGGAAATAGGATAGAGAGAGTCTGGATACCTCACATGTCCATGAAAATTGTTAATGATTCTTGTTTCCACTTGAGTAGATGAACAAAGAGATCATATTGATGAAGTGCAATCTGAATGCCATCTTACAAGATTAGTGGATGGGTGAATTTGTGCCTTAGCCCTTCTGAACCTCACATTCCTGGCGTGTAAAATAAAAAACAAAAATCAAAAATCAAAAGAAAAATATTCAACTTGTAAGTCCATTTTTTTTTCACAGCTAAACTTGTCCATTAGTGACATCAAACTACCATTTGAGGAATATGAACATTGGGATACTTTTAGAGACTAAGCTTTTAGTTCTTAAATCTCTCTTATTCTTAGAGAATTTCATAGATATATGAAATGTATTTTGGATAGATTCAGTCCTCTTCCCTTGTCTCCTCCCAGATCCAGTCTTACTTCTCACCCTTTCTTAACCACTTTGAGCTTGCTCCTTTATTTGTTTTATAACTCACTGAGTCAATTTGCACTGCTCATATAGATTCATGGGGGCAGAGCCATCAATTGGAATATGGTCAACCTACCAGGGGACTCACTCTTAAAGAAAACTCACTCTTCTCTCCGCTAGAAGTCTCTGACTGACTGTAACTCCTCAGTGATGTACGGAACTCTTGGGGCCCTCTGACCACCATGTTGTGGGACTAACTTCCCAGACCTTGTGCAGGTCTTGGACAGTCATCCACAGCTGCTATGAGGTCGTGAGAATGGTAGTCCCATTGTGTCCAGAAGCCACAGTCTCTCTAGTCCTGCCTGACCACTTTCACTTACTATCTTTATGTCCTCTTTTCTGAAATGGTTCCCAGTTTTGGGAGTGGGGATGGGGATTTAATATTGATCTTCCATTTGTGGTGGAATATTCTGCAGACATTTATTTATTCTCTGCACTTTGACCAATTGTGAGTTTCTTTATGAAGGACCATCTACTGTACAAAGAACCTTCTTAAATGAAAGTGGAGAGCTGAAATGTGGATTTTTTTTTAACTGTGTGGTGCCAGCTAGGCATGTTTTAGGACTTTCAAAATCATTGTAAGTTATTTTGCGTTCTTGCAATGTGTGTGTGTGTGTGTGTGCACACGTGTGTATGTGCATGTATGTGTGTGTGTGTGTGCATGTGTGTGTGTGTGTATGATGAAACTCTTCTGTTCTGTCTTGGGAAGAGCCTTATGTCTTTGTGACCCCAACATTCTTGTGAAATTCTTCTGGCCTTTTCCCTTGGCCTTGTCACCTCAATGGTTCAGTAAGTGCAGATGCAGGATTCTTGAAGGCTTTGACTGTGGTTGGTTTGTTTTGTTCGATGCTCTCTCCATCTTTTTTTAGTTGCTAAGTCTAAGGTAGAGTTCTCCTATGAGTTTATTTTCTGTCATTGTTATATTTCCCAAGACATGTCTTTTTTTTTTTTTCTTTCTTACACCTCTCCCTTTCTAATCCCAACCCCAGCCACCGCACTATGTAAACAGAGTGGAAAGTTTCAGTTGGAGCAGACATATTGGAGACACTGCCAAGCCATGTTGAAATAGATTGGTGATAGACTAGGTTCAAATAGACTGAAATAGACTCGGACTCTGTGTGTGAGACACAGTGTTAGGAACTTTGCTATGTTTGGAATTACATATTCTCACGGTGCAAGGAAACCATCCAGGCGCCAAGCCTAGTGACCTCATGTGTACATCTGAACTCTGTGCTCAGAATTAGTTAGAAAGAAGGGAAGGAAACTACAGTGACCCCTACGGCACTGTCCTCACCATCAGCACCCAATTTTCCATTTCTCTGCACAGCTTGTGTAAACAGTCTTTTTCTGTTTGTTTTTTTT
>NW_022196911.1:5321390-5400384 GCF_008632895.1 Mastomys coucha | reverse complement strand
TGACTCCCCTATAGCTCTCACCTCTTCCCTTAAGTTAGCTGCAAACCCACATGGCATCTTTCAGCTTGTTTTCCACAATGACAAGCTGACACTGCTTTTGCAAAAGCATTAAAAAAGAGAAGTGTTTGTTTCAAGCATAGAGGGTAATTCTTAAGGTTAGGATGACTTGGCCCCAGATACCCAGAAGAAGCTTTCACACGGGGTCAACACCTTGTCTGCTTTCGGTTGTTTCCCTGTTCCTCAGCTATTCCCAGAGGTTATACCTAAAGAGTGACTTGGGGCTTTGTTTCATTATGTAACATTGTGTGCATACATCAAATTATCATATCTTTTAATGACACACACTATGATATATTTATAATAATAACCGTGTACCCTCTACACAGTCATATTTGCTTGTTGGAAGGACTACGGCAAACATTTCTCAAAGAAAAATTAACTAAGAACAGCTCAGTGAAGCATTACACTGAGGTCAGTTACTCACGTTGCAGAATGTTTTTTTTTATTATTATTTTTATTTTTTGAGATTTGTAGGGGATGTACCAGATCACAGATCTTTCATGCTCTCTTTGAAGTCAGTCATGTAGAAGGCTGTGATCTAATATTAGATAGCAATGGGGTTTATGTAACGCTGAGACAGTTAGGAATTTCAGGAAAATGTGTGGAGGGTGGAAATATTTAAAAACAAAACAAAATAAAATGAAAAAACAAAACAAAACAAAACAAAACCCAAAACGTTTCCCCCTGTTGCAGGGAGAATGAGACTAACTGCTAGCGCTGGGGTAAAACTGGAGACTTACATAATGGGACAAACCAGAAGAAGGACCACAATTTTGACTCTATTGTTACCATGGTTTCTTGGAATTAATGAGAAAGTTGAATTGCCGGAAAGGAGTCCCTTCGTGACTCAGGAAGGCTTGTAGGAAACTTAAAACTGTTGAGCAAAGACACTTTCCCTCCCTCGAGTGCTAGCTCGTTCAATGGCCCTCTAATAGTCGAGGCCAGCCTGGTCTACAGAGTGAGTTCCAGGACAGTCAAAGCTATATAGAGAAACCCTGTCTCGAAAAACAAAAAAACAGAAACAAACAAACAAACAAAAAACCCTCTAGGAAAGCAAATGGACCAAGGGATTTTATGTCTTAGAATAAATCTGAGAGCAGCCCCAGCTCAGGTCTGGACACTCATCTTTGCTCGTCTCCCTGCTAGGCTCTTTCCCTCCTTCCTTTCACTCATTCTCTGACACTCTTCTGTGAGTTGTCCTCTAAGGCCACTGAGGTGATTTGGGTGTGTGTATCTGTTTGTGTCTATATGATTGAAGCATGTATGTGTACATGCTTATGTACATGGAGTGCAGAGACTGACACTGGGTTGATCATCAATGGCTCTTTACCTTGCTCTTGAGCCTGAGACCTCTCTCCAGATTGCAGTTGTGGGGACTTTAATAGAATTTTGCACCAACCCTCTTCCTGAATTTCTTTTAGACTGTTTAACCTCCATGGACTGATACTTGTTTATTCCTCTGTCCCAATACCTTCCTTTTGTGTTAACACTATCATCTCTCTCACAAGTAGCTCCATTCTCCTCCTAGGATTTTACAACCATCTCAGTGAGCACTTTAAGTTCTCTGTCTTGGTTACCTGTCCCTGATGTCCCCTAGAGTGTGCATCCTAGAAAATGTACTAAAGTCATCCAGGGTCATGTTACTATTCTCTTTCTAAGCTACATTTCTTGCTGGGTGTTAGCCTACAATCATGGGAACATCTTTCTGATGTCGAGTGGTAGGAGACCTTAGTATTCCTAACTATCTCTTCATGATGTTTCCTAGACCTCTGGTAACATTGCCAACTGGGAAGATTATGGTTTTTTTTTGTTTGTTTGTTTGTTTTGTTTTTTTTGTTTGTTTGTTTTTTTCTGTCAGAGCTGTTATCTAGGTTGCTGGACTCCAGGCTCATGAGTTGTGGAAAGTTTCAGCTGCGTAAATCATCTTAGGTTGTACTTATAAGAATGTCTCATTTTATATATCAATGGGAAGAGTGTATTTCTCTTTCTTGGGTGTCATCCTTCGTCCATAGGGTCAGTCTGAAGGATCCACATCAGGCTTTGGTAAACTCTGAAATACAGCTAGTGTTCTTCTTCACTATTCTCTCTGGGCTTTGTCTCTAGGATGCTGTCTCTAAGATTCACAAGAGAGACTCTCTATCTTGTAATCAGTATTATTTATCTCCTTTTTCCTGAGGAGACATGGAGACAAATCTAAATTATTCAAATCTCATGGAAAAAATGAAATGATAGACTTGGAAAGATTTTTAATTACTAGACTGACATATTCAATCTATATCTCAATTTGTATAGCGTGAAAGCCTCATATAAATACATTATGTTTTAGTATGCACTATGGAGCTAATTAGAATTTATGTATGAGGATACAGAAGAGCTGTGATGGAATCCACAATGTAATTGGGGTGGGTCCTCTTTGATTTTTATTAACGTCTTTGGAATGAAACATATTGCTTAAAAATACACAAAATTTCCACCAAGAAGGAGGAACTTTGCCATAATTGAAGGTGTGGGAAGGAGATCATCTTACCTCAGGATTTTAAAGTATACACCTGACAGGTGCCTACAACTCAAGAGTCAGGATAAAATTTTTGCCTAACACTGTGGTCTGAGTGTTTCTGCATTTACAAAACTTTTGAGTTCAGATCTAACCTCAAGGGGATTGCAGAAAGAGATAGGACCTTTCTGCAGGAGATCAGACAATGAAGGTAATGTTTTCAGGTATGAAATTATTCCCAATACAGCAGGGCCCAGAGTGACCTTTCACTGTGTGAGGACATGGCAAAAAGCAGCATCCAGGAATCAAAGGGTACCGTTTACGAAGTATGGCGAGGGGCCTCTCACGAGACACTGAATATCCTGCTACCTTGATTTCAGACTTCTTAGCCACCAGAACTATTGAGAAATAAAAGTCCCTTGATGTCCAGAGTTATCTCACTTATGGTATTTTTTTTTTTTTAAATAGAAGCCAGAACAGGCCAAGGCACTTGACTGCACTTATCAAAGACAAATGAAGAAAACTCTTGAAACAAAATTCTTCTGTTTCTTTTAGTATTTGATTTCTCCAGTACTATGGCTATCCTCTAATAGCATACTGGGACAGCTCTGTATCTAAACTCTGTTTGCCATGGAGGAGAGTTGGTCACTCAGAACAATTCTTTCCACGCTGACTTGAGGGTATCTCTTTGAAGTTCTTGAAGGGTCAAGGTTGACAGAGCTGACTGAGAACAGTGGGATTGAATACAGCCTTGAGTCAGGCTATGCCCTTTGTGGCAGCTGACTATTCGTGCTGATAGATTTTATTTCCATTTATGTGACAGGTCGGTTATCCTTTACATGAAATATCTGGGGACAAAAAATGTTTTGAATTCCTCTTCCTCCTCCTAGATTTTGGAAAATTTCCTCTACATAATAAGATCTTAGAGATGGGACTCAAGTCTAAACATGAAGTTGATTTATGTTCCTATATGTCTTACTCATATAGTCTGAGAGCAACTTTACATGATATTTATAGTAAGTTATGCTTTCAACGAAACCTCTCACATGAGGTCAGGGATGGAATTTTCCACTTGCGGTGCTATAGTGGTTTCCAAAATGTTTCGGAGTTTGGAGCATTTCAAATGTCAGATTAAGAGTAGTCGGCCTATGTTAACAAACTATTGTCTCTCTGCCAACTCCTCTTCACAGTCTTACTTACTGATGAATGTACATATATATTCAATGAAGGACCCAACTGATTAGCATGTGACTCTCAAGAGAAAGACTGCGGAGCTCATGGTGGTCTATGGGATTGTGAACTTGGCCACACCTTTGCAGATATTCCCTGTTTTACTGTGAACATGGCAAATGAGCACATGAGCCTTCATGCCTGGCTTTTCGGACTCTGCTCTTAGGCTCCCAAACATCAAAAGGGGTGTCTCAAGCTTTACTGAGGGAAATAGGCCTGCTCTCCAATACCACACTACCTGTTTGCTCTGCTCACAGCAGAACACATTAGATCTGCCTTCTCTGTTGGAAACATGTATGGCTCTGCAGTTACAAGATAAAATAAATGGACAAGTTCTCACATAGGGCAAACCCAGCAGTATTATTAGAAAAGTGGCCTCCAATGTGTTCCTCACTGAGTATGAATAAATATTATCAGCATGTGGAGCACCCAAACTTTAAGAGATTATTTTAATTAGGTTTTCTATGTTGCCATCAGAGGAATGGAATAAGCTACTGCTTTTCTTAGCAGCTGAGCTAACAGCTCCTAAGCTAAGCAGTTCGTTAAGGTTTTCTACCACCTTTTGAGTTTGAAATGCAGGAGGATGGAAGGTTGCAGGACACAGGGATGGGGGAAAGACTAGCCTTTCTCGTTGTTGTATTGACCAGAGAAGGCTGAGTATATAACAGTGAATGTATGTCAGAAATGGAAAGGAGGGACTGTACAGTCTAGACGTTGAATTATTCATCTTTTTCTTAAGAAAAGAGGGCTTTGAACATATCTATACATCTCAGTTTTAGTAAGGGAATGAGTAATGTTCAGAGATTAATTAAAATATAATAAACTTTAAGTTCAAATTCAAGTTAAGTCTTTATACACAGCCAGCTGTAAAGCCTCACAACTATCGCACAACACCACCAAGAGCCATGAAGACTGAGGTGGTCTCCATTTTCCAGAGACACATCCCATATTGCTTCAGCTGACCACAGGGACGTGGAAGGTTTCCAAGGGAAGTCCTCTGAACTGTGCTCAGTAAGGTAGCCCACAGGCTTGATTGGAGAGCCTGCTGTGACTAGGGGGACCCTCCAGGCATGAGGTGACAAAGTCCTTTTCTACAATGAGAGGAGAGACTACACCAATGAGGAATTGCTTGCTTTTATTCTTGATGTCCATTATGAACGGCTTCTGCTCAGGCCACTTAACTACTCATTCATTGGATTGTGGCTATGTTAGTTGATAAAATAGAAAATTATCCTAAGATTACGGGGAATATATGTGAATGGGGAAAGACAATGAGCAATAAATACATAAATGAATCATAAAACGTAAAATGTTTTACCAAACATATAATACAGAGGAAAGCAGATGGAGGGAGTGGGAGTGACTTTAAATCCATATGAATAATCAAGGGACATTCTCAATATGAAGGTGACATCTAAGGGTTGTGTGGGAACCAACCACATGGAAATGGCTGGAGGAAGAAACACAATGGTCTGAACATGCCAATAGTTAGGGCAAGCCAAAGGTATTGGGGATGGCAAGGAAGGAGAAAGGAGAACTATGAATTCTGTTGTATGCTGGCCAGCTCACACAGATGCACCTTGACCATTCAGGTATAGAAGCAGTGCTGAGGTGCTTTCTCCAGGGAATCTCCTCATCTTCCTGAGGACCACAGAGCACCAACATAGCACTGGGGGCCTGGGTTTGAATCTCAGCCCAGTCTTTAATCCACCTACATAGTCCATTCACCCTCTCCACTCTTGGTTTTCTTGTTTTAAGATGAGAGGTTGGGCTAGCCAATATCCAGCTTTTCCATGCAGGACATTCAAATTTTGCCAGCCTTCCTAAGGTGGGAGGCTGGCTAGCTAGTGTCCAGCTCTTCCAAGAGACCATGCAACCTCTTCTACCTTTGGACTCCATGGCCTTAGACAGGCAATTGGGCCAGCCAATGTCCAACTTTTCTCAACGCCAAAGTTCAACATTTTTTTTAAAAGAACACTTTAGTATTGTAGAATTTATGTATTATTCATTATTAATTTCATTATACCTATAGCATATCAGTAAAATAAAAGTGAGAAATCACAAGAGAAGTATTTTAAATTCTATTTTTACTGCTTTCATTATTACCAGACAGTGGACAGAGAAGGGTTGGTGATGAACAAAGACAGCAAATTTAGTGAGTGATATTATTTTTCCTACATATTCACGAAGAGCTTTTCTGTCTATAAGTTAATTCTTGTCATTTAAAGTTTTAAAAGAATTTCATGCAAGAATATTGTATTTACAACATGTCTACCCCTGCTTCCTATTTCTTCCACTTTAGGATAAAGAGACCAAAGGTAGAAGGGGTTATGTTGCCTTTTCCAAGGGCTGGACCTTGGCTAACCCATCCTCTTATTCAGATCAAGGCTGAAAAGATTTCATGGAATAAATGCAATAATCTGGACATTAGCTAGGCCAATCTCCCCTTCCAGTGTGTGTGTGTGTGTGTGTGTGTGTGTGTGTGTGTGTGTGTATGAGAGAAAGATAGAGAAAGAGACACAGAGACAGAGACAGAGACAGAGACAGAGACACAGAGAGAGAAATAGAGAAATAGAGAGGGGGAGATGGAAAGGAGAGGGAGAGATTCTATTGAGTCTGTTTAGTGTTGTTCATATGTATATTTGTTTAAGGCTGAGCGCTTGAGATTGGATCATCTATCAGGAAGCTCATCCATAGCAAAGACTGATTCCCCCTTTCTTGATGGCCATTGATTGCCTCTAGCGCTTCATCTCAGGGGTGGAACCTTGTGAAATCTCCGTTATCCACACTGGCATGGTGACTGGTGTGATCACTGAGGTCTTGTTTCCAATTCTCCAGCTGAGAATTGGTGGGTGCAACTCCCCTAACATGGCTAGAAAACAGCATCTTTCAGAAGACATTTGGGTCATGTCATGTGGCTCTTAAAATGTTTCTGCTCCTTCTTCCATGATATTTCTTGAGCCTTAGCTGTGGTACATTTGTATATAGGTGTACTAATTTGAGTTGGGCACCTGGTAGTTACTTCTTTGCATTTTGTTCAGTTGTGGGTCTCTACAATGGTCTCTGCTATTAAATAAAACCTCTTACTCCTCTAAAACCTCTTACTCTCATTCAAGTTCATTGTTTTAACCATGAGACATGAAAAAAATAAGTAAAGGAAATAACACTGATGATGGAGAAAGGACATTCATGACACTGATAGAAAAAGCTGAACAGGAGCACACTTGAGAACACCAACAGCTAGTTAACAGCTAAAGAAATATTAGAACCCATGTCCCTTAGGTGAGTCTAATTCCCAACAGCAACAAGAATAGACATGTTATGGTGATGTTTGTGGATAGAGATGCTATAATTGCATACTTCAAGGGAAAACACTTTCTTCAAATTCTACCATCAATAAAAGCCATAAGATTTCCTTTCCATCCACAAACATTAAGAGAACATGAGTTTAACAGTGGCCAAGGGGAAAACAAACTATTAAGATCAAGTCTCCAAAGGGCCATGAGTAAGATGGGAGTTGTGTGAAAGAAAGTGGGTGAGGAACACAGGAAAACTGTGGGAATTTGGGGTGGGGGCTAGGGGTAGGGGGCTAGGGAAAGTATCCTAGAGTGGGGTAACATTTCAGCTGTCTTAGAGGAGATGAGCCAGGAATTTCTCTGCAGAAGTTTGCCAGGTAGAGAAAAGAGCAAACGGCAGGCAGGCAGACCTACTACATACAAAACCATGTTTATGGAAAAGCACATGGCACACTTGGAAGCAGTAGTCATCTAACATGCTAGGAGCCAAAGTAAGTTGGGAGTGGAACAGAGGTGTGGCTTAAGAAAGAACTTGAGAGAAGTAACACATATTCAGTTTTACGAATCTAAGATGTTGACATCCAAAGACTCGAGGCGGATATGCCACCTGTACATAGGACACAGCGTCTCACTGTAGCTGTGGGTTCAGAATAGATGTATATTCCAGGTAACTATGCATCCAAGACATACCTTCCCTACCTTCTCCCTCCTTCCTGCATTTCTGATGAAAGTTCTAGCCTTTCTGACGAGATCTGGCTCTCTGGATATAGCACAGATGTCCCTTTATTTGCATTTTCGTTCCCTTGCCTGCCAACAACTCAGATGGAGATGTAGGCCTGATGAAGTCTTCACTCAGGAGGGACTTGGACAACATTTGGAGAGGGTATGCAAAGTGACACTTTTTCCAAGGGGGCAGTATGGGTATGGCCAGGCCCACCTCAAGCATCATGGGGCTAGGTATGGAGATTTATCAGCAAGTTATTCAATGGAAGATTTATGTTTTGAACCTAGGGTGTATTCTTGATGTAGAGACCCAGAAAATCCTCTTCTCTTTCCTCCCTAAAAAGGGGCAGGGGGAGAAAAAAAAAACCACAATCGTTCCTTCAAATGGGATAACATTTATGGAATATATCGTTCCCAAAATAAGATCCTCCAATTTGGAAAAAAAAAATCTAGCTGAAATAAATGAAAATAACAGATGGGAGAGGAAGAGCAGAAGCTCTCCAAAGAACAGCAAGAGATACAGAGCGGAGAGTCATCTGTCTAGAAAATGGTACTCGGTTGTACTTTTGAAATTAAAGGTACGCTGGCTTCTGAAGAGAGTGCAATTTTCCTCCTGACAGTTCCCCCTTCCACATTATGTCCTTTCTGGGCCAAGGTTAGCACAGAAGAGGCATCGTTTTCTTTTCTATTCCTGCATCTCCCATTTGTGTGGTTTCCATCTGTTCAAAGGTGTTAAGATCAAGTGTTCTGGTCTCCTGGATAAAGGTTTGGGCTCTTGACAGAGTGCAGGGTAAATAAAGAGCTGCAGGATCAGCATGGGGATATTTAATAACACATTGTTTATGTTCCTTTTTGGCTTGTTTGAGAGCAACTGCAGCAAGGTGGGGTCTCCTGGCAGCCGGCAGAGCACCTCCGACAGCAGGCTTGAGCCTGCTGTTCCTAGGCTGAGCACCCGGAGCCTCAAGTACAGCAAGCGTCTGCCTCCTAGGAGGACTCCTCCCTCAGTTCACATTCTGAAAATCTCAGTTTCGATGCTTTGTTGACAATGGAAATTATTCAAGTTACATAATTCATGATGTGAGCTTCGTGTGGGACATTTTTGTCCACTGCGATCTGGGCTCCTGTTTCCTCTGAGTGTCCCTAAGGCTCTCTACTCTGACCCAGTAGTTTCAGACTTGGTTTGCTGACTGTGTCCATACTCTGTCCAGCTGCTCATTCTTCCTCTGGTATCATGCAACGGATAAGGGAGGAAACTGCAATTAAATCTTCTACTTTGGGTTTTGCTCAGGCCCAGGAAACTGAATCTGCTTTCACACTGCCAATTACAAAGCCATGGGTATCTTGTCCCCTCTCATTATTACCATTCACCTGCAACCTTCTTCAAATCTCCTAGTCCCTCCAGAGTCAAAGGGAAAATCTAAATGGAAACCTTTCTGAATTGTTACTGCTACAGGAGGAAGACCCATGAAGGAAGTGGAGCAGCATTTCCTTATCAGGGTAGTGTTTCTCCACATATACCAGGACTTGCCTCTCAACAATTCTGGTTTAGAATGCCCTGCAAGAGAGTCACTGGTCAGTCCTGGAAGGGTTGAGTTTCCATGCATGGGTCACTGTATCGAAGCTAAAAGTTTTGAGGAGGCTGGGTGGGGATGGAGCATCATCTCCAACTCAAGTTCCATTTTATGTCTGTTTTTTTAAATGTATGTATCAGATAACTAAGCAGAAAACTAAGATTGGAGCTCTGTAGCCTGCCTGTAAGCCAGTAAGTAATAAACCATTGTTAAGGATAAACCATTCGCAAGTCAGAGTCGGAGAGACCCAGAAAAAGGTATACTAAAGATCTTTTAACCATTCCCAAACCCCACTTTCTTGGTTTTAGAAAGTCTTTGAGCAAGTCAGGATTAGGGGATATATCTTGGCTCTCCACCATCAGATTTGACCTCAGTTCTGCACTTACTGGGTAATGGGCAAGTTGGGAAGCGACAGCCTGTTCTGTTTTCTGCAGGATTCTGGCTCTGGCTGCCTCGCTGTCTTGAGGAGGCAGGTGTGGGTTGTGGAATGAGTAGGAAAGAAAGGGAGCAGTGATAAGAAACACTTTGCAGTTGGGGATAGGGAAGAAGGAGAGACACAGCTAACTGATTTCCCAAACAGAGGCATTGTCACATCAAGATTGTGGCTTTGACTTTGAATGTTAGGCTGTGGGGGCATATCTCCTCATGCCCAGAGACTCCTAGACCATGGGTTTGTTCCTTCAGAGCCCAGTATAATTTGTTTCCTCCTAAGCCCACTTTTTTTTTTAATTAGTAAAAAATTGGGTTTTGTTCCTTAAGATCTGCATCTTTCAAGTGTGGCATCATTCTTTTGCCTTCTGGGGCAATAGAAACCTAATAAAGTCCCATAGTTTGGGGATCTTTTTCTGAAAGGAGATTAGAGAGATTTTGAAGGAAAAGACAGTGGTCTGTGAGAAACAGTATCATTTCTTGTTTTCTGCATCATTTTGGTTTCAGTTCACAGCCTACAGCAGCTGACACCATTGGTTCTCTCCCAAATGGTTGACAGACAGTTTTCTTCCTGATTGGATCTACCTAAATCAGAAATATCTCAACTTCTGCCTCAGAACAACGTGACTGTGCAGCCATATCTGTCTCCAGTTGGTCTGTGGAAGGCAGGCCTTTGCTGGAGTTTTACAAAAGCTCAGTCTCAGTCCCCTGCTCTTGAGCTGTGGCATCCCCAATTCCACTATCATTTTTTTTCCTTGAGACTGGAGCCACCATGATGCTTACTGGCTTGTTGCTTGCATTCTTCACCTGCTACCTCCCCACTACACTGGTGCTCCAAAAATTGGTGATTTCACAGATTTTCTGAGATGCCGTAGAGAATTGGCAATGTCTTTCTACATCTAGGAGTCTCTCTCTTCTTTATCTCCTTTACAAGAAGGTCAGATTTTCCCAATAGCTTTCTTTTCATTTTATCCCCTCTCCTTAACAAAATATATATTTTGATGCTCCCAATTTACCTTCCCTTTTCAGAGGCAACTCTCCCTACGTTTTCTATCTTTTCTGTTCTCTAGACTAATATCCCTAATAGATTGTGTTACAATGACTCAAGCTCAACCTTTCCAGGTTAACGTGTTTAGTTTTCTTAAAAATAAAAAATTTTATTACATCCATTTGTTCATTCATTTAAGTGTATGTGTGCATGGCTGCATATATCTGTGTAGGTGTATCTGTGTAGAAGACAGATGACAACTTGTAGATGCTGGCTATCTACTTTCACTGTGTGGATTCTGGGGATTGAACTCAAGTCCTCAGGCATGGTAGCAGGCATGTTTGTTAACTAATACATTGTGCCCACACTTATGTTTCTACTCAATCCCACAATCCGCTTTCTTTGTCCTTACTTTCCAGGTGTTCAGGAACACAGTCTATTATCCTCTTGTCTATCTCAGTCTTGTTCTATTTCACTTTCCCTACCCTGGATAGACAGTTGCTGCCTCATGTCAAGACAACTGTATACTTTACCTCCTAGGTTCCTCCCAACTCAAGAAGTGATACTCACATCCTACAGATGGGTCTTCTAAAATCACAGCTCTGCCGGGCAGTGGTGGCACACTCCTTTAATCCCAGAACTTAGGAGCAGAAGCAGGCAAATTTCTGAGATCAAGGCCAGCCTGATCTACAGAGTGAGTTCCAGGACAGCCAGGGCTATACAGAGAAAGCCGGTCTCAAAAAAACAAATAAATAAATAAATTAATTAAAAATAAAATCACAGCTCCAAGAGTACCACTCTTCTTGCTCAATCACCATCCACTCTGGCTTTTTAATAACTACACAGTTAATGTTTTCCTTTCCTATAGCCTTTAGTACTCTAGATGACCTGGTCCTAGGTGGATTTAACAACTTTGTCATTTACTGCGCAGCATGTGACATTCATTGTCTTTTTTGCTTGACATGTGTCTGTTACTTACGAGCTACTCCGTTATCTTCACATATCTCCCAACCATTGCATTCAACAATCCCATCCCTTTTCATAAGCATCCCATTCTCATTTTCCCTGCATTATAGCCATTGTGGTTTATAGTAACTAACTTCAGCATGATCGTTTTTATACTTCCTTTAACATAATGCTGTGTAAGTTATTTTTCCAATAAAACTCCTAAGAAGTAGAGAAACATGTCACATATATTTTTTGAAACCTTTTCCAGTGTGTAGCCTAGCAGTTATTGGAAAAATGGAATTCATTTTGCCTTCTTACCATACTTGGTTAACAAAGCTACTACTTCCATTTCCCCATTCTCATGCCTCCTCCTCCTCCTGCTCCATTTAGATCTAAAACACAGACTGCCACCATATGGTGTCTTTCTAATCACAGTCCTGTAGGAGAGGAAGAGGCCTGTTATTGCAGACTACAGATCCATCAGAGGCACAAAGCACTAGTCTTCAGTTAAGAGCAGAGAGTTGCACTGAAGCCTCATAGTTTCCATGTTATTCTCTTGGGGTTTCTCATCCTCCTTTACCAGGAAGTTGATTGATCAGCACGTGCCATAAAGACTATGCTAATTTAGCTTTACCAAAGTTCCGATCGGAGACATTTTTAACAAACTGTAAACTTAAAAGTGTATGTCAGACAGATAGGCTTCACTCTAGAAGGAATATTGCTGTCTGGTTGCTTTAATATAACGACTGCACAGACAGAACATTAGTTGCTCCTGACTTGATAAATAGAGAATAAAAATAGAACAGGCTAAGAAATGAACCCTTGCAAATAATGACTCTACAATAGACCTTTGGTGCTGATCAAGATGGAGTAAGCACGCTATTTATTATCTGCTGCACTGTTGAAGATGTAAACATTTGCATAGCACACAAAAGGCATAGGACTCAGAATAGCGAGCAATAGCAGGCAGGGAGTGGGGAGAGTTCAGAATTTCATTTTACTGTCTCAGTCAGTTTGAGGTGTTAAATTAGAGTGGAGTAGACAGTCGCAATACATTGCTCACAGATTTGAAGGTTGGAAAGTTTAAGTTAGCACAGGTAGCTATGTCTGTGAGAGTTTGTCTTAGTGTATGAGTGTGTTCTATCTTACTGTATGAGCACACTACAGAGGGAAGAGTGGGCGGGAAAGAGACTATGAATCGATCCTTACAAAAACAGTAATGCCATATCTCCCCCAAACCTTACATTCTAAGAGCATAATTGGGGATTGGACACTGGGAATTCGGACTTTAACCTGGGAAATTTGGAGGTATGTAAACAGCCAGTCCTGCCACAGTTCCCATTTTGTTCCCTCCTTTATAGCTCAGCTTTTATTCACAGTCAGTTTACAGCCCAAGACGTAGAGTTGTTCAATAGTAGGAGAGAGCAAGGTCCAAAAGAAAGCCATCCTGTAGTCAGGAGTCCGGTAAGAGTTCTCCAGAAGCTGGAAGATGTGGGATAAAATCCTCATTTGTTTTGTTATTTCTCTGTTTTCTTTCTTGACTGTGCACAAGCCTGATTCCTGTCATGGGGCTGTGTTTCCTGAATGTGGTGGTGATGGTGAGATGATTAAATTCTGAGAGAGAAGCTTTGTTCATAGTCAGGAACAGAAGGTATACCAAGTCCCGAAGCAGAAGTGTGTGTGTGTGTGTGTGTGTGTGTGTGTGTGTGTGTGTGTGTGTGTGTATGTATCCTTCACTTCTCTCTTTTCCATTACAATCCTTTCATACCAAGTGTGGCTTTCATTGCACAGAGAATGCTAACATCATGGCACCAGAAACCTAAAGAGGGACTCATTTATGTAGCCAAAGGGACTCATAAAGATATCACTTGGACTTGGGGAGTCATGGAATCATTGAAGAAAGATAGCTAGTAATACAGAAAGAACTCAGTCCAAGTCATCTTCTACGCTAACTAAATGGAATATATAGTATCTAGCCAATGAAGCATGTAAAGGCTCTGCAAGGACTAATGGAGGATGAGGCTACATTTTCTATCTCATCTGAAGTGAACACCGATGACATAAACCTGCATATTAGTCAGTTTTCTGTCATTATAGTGAAGGACTTAAGACAGTCAACTCAAAAAGAGAGAACATTACTTTGACTCATTCTTTCTGAAGCTCTGGCCATGGACCTATTGAGGGGGGCAGCACATCATGACACGCAAGTGTAGAGGGGCATTCTTCTCATGGACAGAGAGCAAGGGAGAAAAGGCAGAAGGGACCATGGTTCCACAATCTCCTTCAAGGGAGTATACCCAGCAACCTAAGGACCCATTCTACAAACCCAGCCCTAAGGTTCCAGCATTTCCAAGAGCACCACTCCAGAGAACTAAGCCTTTTAACACTAGGCCTCCAAGAAATGTTCGCCATCCAAAGTGTAGCAAGAAGCAAATTCTAAGGTCTTCCGAGGCCGATTACAGGAACGTTTTCTAATACTGCACACTCTGTGTATCCAGGATTCAATATAATTCTTCCAGCTTGCAAAGAGCTAGGAATGTATGGATAAGCCTCAAATGGAAAGGCAATATCAAGAAAAGCCAAACACTGAAATTTTCAAATAAAGATTCTTAAGAACACTTGATATTCATGTACCTTGAGTTTATCCACAGCAAACACTCTTGAAATAAGTAAAAGATAAAGTTTCTCACAGGAAAGAGGAGTAATTCAAAGAAAATTAACATAAAATTTTATAGCACAAATAATAATACATATGATTTTTGAAAAGCATTATTTGATCCCAATCAAATAATGTAGATGCTGGGACAAGGACTAGCTAACATAGCAACAGAATCAAACTTTTCTGAAGAATGAAGAGGAAAGTCTGAAAAGAAAGAGGTAGGTAGAGGCTGTCGAATTTGTACAAGCACATATAAAATCTGTCATTTCCTTTCTTGGAGGAAAGGAAATATGCCCTGCCCCCAAATAAACCAGTTAAAATATAAGGAAAAGAATCAAGCAGACATTACTCCAAGGTGACCAACTGATGGCCAATGAGTTTCCTTAATCATCAGGAAGATGCAAATCGAAGCTGCATTCAACTGCTCCCTCCCCCCCCCACACTTGTTAGGATGGGTTTTATAAGCAGAACCAGATAAAGTGCTAGGAAGAATTTGGGGAGATTGAAACTCTTTTATGCGTGTCAAAAATTTAAAATAGAGCTTCCATATGCTCCAACGATACAAATTTTGAGCATGTGCATATATTTAAACGTTTAATGCTATGAACTTCCCTCTGAGTACTATTTTAGCTGTATTTCACAAATTCTGATATTTCATATTTTTATTTTTGTTATATTTAACATTTTCAAACTCCTTTAAGATTGTCTTTGACCTATGGGTTCTATAAACCTATGGGTTTCTAAATTTTATTTTAGAATAGAAGAACGCATGAAGTAAAGCTCTATAAATCTGCTCTGCAAACTAGGAAAATAAAGAAAAGTGGAATCAGACAAGTCCAGTGATAAAGTTAATAAAGTTAAAAGGGCATCATGAGATTTGAAATATGATAGTAATAGAAAAATTGAAAGACATTGGAGCAAATCTTTAGGCATAATGACTAATAGAAGCGAGCACACATACAAGCCATCAAAATTGAGACTTAGAGAGGGGGCACTGAAAGTTAATAATACATGTGAGGTTATTAATTTTATATCACTTAGGCTGCACTCAGAGATTCCCAGATAGCTGGTAAAACACTATTTCTGGGAGTGTCTGTGAGACTGTTTCCAGAGGAAGTTAGCACTTGAATGACCTAAGAATGAAGATGGACCTCATTGCTGGGGGGTAGCTTTATACACTCTATATTCAGATGCTGGTTACTGTTCTCAGAGATCTGGTTTCAGTCTGGACATTGGCATTATCAAGCATCTCCTGTTTTAATGTTGTGTAAAGTAAAAGCTGTCTTCTACCACCTCTGATTGGTTAATGAAGAGCTGATCAGCCAATAGCTGGGCAGAAGAAGAGGAGGCAGGAATTGTGATCCCAGTGTGAGAGGTGAGGACCAGGAGATTCATAAGAGAGGGTCTCAATGGGAAGATGGATGGAGCACAGGAGCAGCCATCACGAGAGTAAGATGTCAGGTAATGGGACACGTCGCTGGGCACGTGGCCTGGTCGCAGGCCAGAATAGCACAGTCGTATTAGAATAGATATGAACCTTACCCAGTTGGAGTACAAGAAGCTTATTAATAAATACCAAGTCTCAATGTCATTATTCAAGAGCAAGGGAGGCATATAAAAGATCCATATTTCCATACCTTATAAATGGGCCTGAATGATCAAAAAGATGGAAGAAAGGCAACATTTACTCTCTGTTAAAGCTGGACACCTATCTTATTCTTATGCATCTGCTCTCCTGGGTGTCAGTCCTTTGGACTTAGGCTAGGACTTGTCAATTTTTTTAAATATAATTTTTATTGAAAAAATTTTCATGTAGTGGTTTCCCCTCTCCCAATTCCTTCCTAGATCTTTACCACCTTCTCATGCGCCTAACTTCAGCCCCGTGACCCCTCTCAGCATGGACACCTTTTGAAGATAATAACATCACCTACTTCGCTGAGTGATGAACACATTGTGGTACAGCCATCAAGTGGGATGGTATCAGAAGTAAGCAGGGACAAACTGTGCATGTGTACAGTGCCATAGTTAAAGTGAAGAAGTGCATTTTGTCTATGGAAGAGTCAGAGTCACATAGTTAAATCCATGTGAATCCATCTGTACAACTCTCTGGAGAAGCCAAATAATAAAGCCTGGGAGTAGATCCTGTTTGTGGTGGCCTAGGGGAAGAGAGGCTTTGATTATACATAGGCAACATGAGAGACAGTTCAGATTGACAGATCCCACATCCGTGTCCAAAAGAGGGGGCATAATTCTCGGCATCTTAACACCTATAGATAAACTATATTCTAAGAAGATTAAATTAAAGTAAAAGGTAGATGGGCAGATTTGCAGAGAGGAAAACAAAACAAATCAGAGAGATGTTCAAGGAGAGCTCTGATGTGGTCAAAACACAGAGGTGGCCCTACCATAGGGGTAAGGTTCCAGGACAAAAGAATTTGAGAAAGGTGTTTTCAAAGACTCCTGGAAAGCAGGGTAATATGATATAATATAATAACATAATCAGTTTTGAGGTGCTATGCATCTGTAAACAGTGAATCAGACTCCACCCACTTCCCTTGTGGAAACATTGGTGAGTTCACGCGTGTGTGTTTGTGTGTGTGTGTGCGTGTATGCATGCGTGTGTGTGTGTGTGTGTGTGTGTGTGTGTGTGTTTGTGGAGGAGGAGGATCACATTATATTTTGGTTATAAAGTAACCAGAGACCTAAATAAATTCTAGTTTTGGGGGTACCTTTTTGTAATGACAGCTACTCTCAGATAAGGCCTCACAAGTTATGTACTGGAATATTGTCTGATACAAGCTGGGTTTCATACAGCAGAGCTGAGCATATATACCACTGAAATAAACATATTTTCAAAGTTTGTTGGCCACACAATTTAGACAATTAAAGCCGAAACTAAGCATATAAGTAGTTGGGGTAAAACATGAAAATCAGCAAAACAAAAAATGTAGAGATTTAAAACATCTACAGATGTTTTAAGAACTAAATGTGATTTTTTTCAACTCACTTAAGAGATGCCCTATAATCTAAAACTACAATTTGGTTTGTTAATATAAATGTTTTGTGATTTATTTGACTTCATAAGCAATGGGTGTTAAAATATATTTCTGCATTAGTGGTCTTCTAACTAGGTCTCGTGCTTAGATTTTAGTCTTTAAGAGAAGTCATTAAGTCTGTGTGACTCTGATATATCATATTTTAATCATATTCCTAACTTTCTGCCTCTCCTCCCAGATACACCCCTATTCCACTGCTCTCCCATCTCCTACCAGACTTTTCTCACCCAACTTTGTATTTTCATTAATAAACATATCAAGCCATCAATTTATGCTTCTCATACACTCCTGGGTGTGCGGCCATCCACTGATTGCTGTCCAGCAATGATTACACCCTTAAGGAAACCCTTGCTACCCCTTCCACTGCTGTCAGCAACACTAGGTCCTCAGCTATAGGCAGGACTCCATGCCCATCTACCTTCTTGCCAGGGACTTTCACAGTCTTAGAAAGTCTCTTATGAGATTCCTAGTCATGACAAGTTCTTTCATTCTTACAAACAAAAAGACATGGTATGCAAGACAGAAAGCATCTAGGGATAAAAATATAGGGATAATAAATAGAGGATCAAAGAAATGTTTTCCAGACTCCTTGTAACTACAGGTGGCTCTGAAAGTTCTTGATAAGAAATTGGATGGAACTCAGTTTTACAGACAACAGCAAATTTCTTCATCTTGTTTCTCTCCACATACTCTTCAGTCTTCCTCCTCCTCTTCCTTTTCTTCCCCTTCCTCCTCCTCCTCCTCCCCCTTAGTTTTCCTTCGAATGTCAACAGAGGCAGCAGGGGCAGCCACGTCTGGGATGCTGAGCATATTCTCATGTTGTGGGATCATCTTTTAAGATTAGGATGACAGAATAGCGATTGAAGAAGGGCTCAGAGACTGGAAATATCCCTTGGGAGCTATGTCCTGACTTCCTGTGATGCGAGAACACCAAGTCCCAGGTCTGTAAGGCCAATCTGGACAGTGTTCTATTTCAAGTCAGTCAATCCAGTTGCTAACAATGTTTATGAAAGCATCAAGAAAATCTTTAATTAACTCATAAGCAAAATACATTCTGAACAAAACAAGGAAGATTGAAACAGTGAAATCCTAATGTAGTCTCTGTAGCAAGCCTAAAGCTAACAGCAGAAAACATTAAAGGGGGACAAAAATAAGTCCATATGTGTTATATTCAAGAAAGGACACAGAAGAACATGAGATAAAACTCCACAAGGATCTCATAAAAATAACTTATCCACAAAGGACCAAAAATAAAAAAATAAAAAGTAAATGTTTGTCCAACATTTAATTGGATAAAGACAAAGAGTGGCATGGCAGCATGCAGGATGGAATTAACATCAGACACAAGGAAAGGAAGGCGACATCGCTAAGTCAAAGACCTTTCATTTGGTAAAAGGTAACGCTGAAGGAAGTCTTTTAAGAGCCACCTACCAGAAATAAATTACCAACCAAAATGTCTTAGAAGAAAGGTAAATTGTTGAAGGTCAGCTGTAAGATCTAGATGTGATGTAAGTCTTCAAAGATCAGAAAGATGTAAGATATAAAAGCAGCGACTTTTGAAACAGTACACTGTACTTGCTGTGTTCACAACGGCATTTAGGGTGATCACAGAGTACCTTTTTAGGGCTGATTCTCTTTTCCTTGCTTTCTTCATTCTCTTGTTCAGTTATCTCCTTTTCTCTTTTCTCTTTCACTCTCTCATCTCCTTCCCTTCTTCTACCTCCTTTTGCTTTTCTTTGTTATTTTCCTATGTAAATTATGCTAGTCTCCAATGTGTCATTTCCCAACCACAATCTCCAGAGTTCTGAGCTAACGTGTATGTGCTGTCACATCTATATAAACACATTCTTTTTGGTAATTGAGAAGACTTTCAAAAGCAACGCTTTAAAAAAATTACAAAATGTATTAAGTTATATGTCATTATTTTTTACCAAGGGGGCAAAAGCTATTTTAATGAAAAAGCTGTTTAGTCTCTCCCCACCCTGTGTGTGTGTGTGTGTGTCTCTGTGTTTCTATGTCTGTCTGTCTCTCTTACACACACACACATACACACACACACACACAGACAGACACACACTAATATTATTCTTAAACAGCTATTGTGCAGATCTTTGAGCCTTATTATCCCAAACTTTAGAATGTGCAGAATAAAAGGAATACTTTACTTTTCACAGTGGGCTATCACTAGATGAAGGGCTTAAAGAAGTTGTACCTTTCTTGGGTTTTACAATTGTCTATATTATACATAATTGTATATACTATAGTATAGTATTAGCAACCAGTACTGTATTTAGAAATCACACAGAGCAATAATTGGTGATCAGAACTGAAAACCAAGCCAAATGCATATGAGGAATTAGCCTGTAAGTATGTGTGTATGTGTGTGAATCTTAGATTCCCAAGGTTTAAAAGAAATATGATAAAATATTAACCAGCGTTATCTCAGAGTGATGGGGTTTTATAATTGTCAGTTTTACAGACTTCCCATAATGAGTATCCATCATGTCTGTAATTAGGAAAATAGTGAATAAAAACTTAAGTCTTCATTGGGAGCCTCCCTCAGGATGGCCCAGAGATTCATGCCTCAGAGCTTTTCTCTGCCCAAGTATACAACAATTCGAGTTTTAAATAATTTATGTATACATATATACATGTAATGTTTATTCATACATATATAGATACACAGACAGAGAGAGAGAAAGAGAGAGAGGGAGGGAAAGGGAGAGATTGATTTACAGAGTAGAGTGATGACAGTAGAATATTCAGTCTGATGTCTGGCTGAGGGTTTATATTTTGTTGGAAATGTCTCCTAAACA
Organism: Mastomys coucha; assembly: GCF_008632895.1. NCBI lineage: Eukaryota > Metazoa > Chordata > Mammalia > Rodentia > Muridae > Mastomys > Mastomys coucha. The sequence goes on along the minus strand of NW_022196911.1, from coordinate 5,380,114 downwards.
TGCCTCTGTGACATGGTTCATCCTTTGAGGCTGGGTGGAGCTTCTCGTAACATTTTATCTTATTTTTACCTTTCCCTCTTTTTTTTTTGCATAGATAACACAAATGAACTTAATTTTTGAACCCATGGTAAGAAGGAGCAGGATATTAACATGACCTCATGGCTAGAGACCTGGAATGAGAGGGCTGGCTGGCCAAACAACAAACTGGGTTGTTATGTCTCTCCCATATAGCCCTTCCTTTAACCCCAGAGAATTCTCAGCTCAGCTTGGCTAGGATAAAGCCTAATCTAGGTATAGAGGAATTTCATTACCAGTCCTCAATGATTTTTGGTGGAATTCTCCAAAACTAGGGACCCTTAGAGAGGTGAAGGATCTCTTGTATGCCTTGATTCCATATTCGAAGGTTCAGAAGATGAATATGAAAACTGTTAATATATTACACAGCACAGAATGTGGGCAGCAGTCTGCCACATTAGCAAGGACCAAGCAAGGAGGAATGTGTTTAATTACCCCTAGGAAGAATCCCAGTTAGTCTGTCAGTAACAGATTTTTTTTTATTATGAAAATTACTAACAGTATATTAAACTACTAGTGAGAGGTTATGTAAAAAGGGCTCACAAACAAATAATCATATGCCAGCCAGCATTCTGGGGGATGGGGATGAGGAGATATCTAAGAATAAATCAGATGAGTTCATGGTGATTGTTTTGGTTCATGTGAGCATATGTTTATCTCAATTCCTTACTATTGGCATCTAGGGTTAGATGACCTGGTTGTGAGGCATCCTCTGAGCAGCACCCTGACCTCTAACTTCCTGTAAAAGTAGCCTCTTTAAGCAACTAAAGCTCTTCAGGCAACTAAACATGTCTTTCATCATTGTCTAATTTCCTTTCTGGCTGTGGGTGTAAGTGATGGCCAAGCTGCTCAGGACTGAGAACACCAGTCAATGGATTAATAACACCGAGTCCCAACTTTTTGTTTTGTCCTATTTTCAAGATAGGATCATATGTATCATAAGTTTGTAAGCCTTCTGCTCCTGCTTCCCAGGTGGTAGAATTACAGGTCTGTATAGGTGTATTTGATTTTTATTATACTAACAATCAAACTCAGGGCTGCCTATACACTAGACAAGAATTCTACCAACTAAACAACGTACCCCCAGCCCCCAGTTTTTTTCACTCAATATATTAGGAAAGAATTAAAAATCTTTGCAGAGTAGGACTTCATACTGAACACAGAGGAAGTGGGGAGCTGACAGAGTTCTAAAGTTCTAGTGCTACTAGGCAGGCTTGGATCTGTCCTGAAATTAAGAAGAGAAAAAGTTTAACAAGCCTGTTGGTGTCATCCTTGTGCAGATCTTTATAGGCAGCCCCGTTGATGAGACTGAATGGGTGTAGCTTCTCTGATATATCGAGAAGTTGAAATCCCACAGAAAATGTCCTATACCTCTGTCTCATACAATCTTCTCAAACCTCCTCTGTTATGATTGCCCAGCCTTAGGGGCAGGAGTTGTACTCTCCATGTATCAGCTGCGATTAGGCACTGCATGGTCTCTGCATTTTAATTGGTTGATTGTGGTACTGGTCCTTGTCTGAGGAGATTTTTTTTTGTGGGAGGAGAGTGGGAAAAATAGTCTTTCTGGGAAGAGCCCAGAAATTGATTATCCAATGCCAAGTGGCCAGTCTTGAAATCATAATTTTCACAAGTAACATTATATAGACTGAGCAAGATGTGTATATACTTATTTATATTTAAAGAAATACAGGACATAAATTTGAAGGAAAGCAAGTTAAGGGGGTTTAGGGGAGGAATTTGAGGGAGAAAAGAAAGGGGATTGATGGTGTGATGGTGTGAGCATGTTTTTAATTTCAAAAAATGTTTTAAAATGCATAGAAATAACTTGGGTAAGTTCATAGAAGAGAAGAAATAGAGGAGGAAAAAATAAAAACAGGAGGAAGGTGAAGAGGAAGAGGAGGAGGAGGAGGAAGATAGATGAAGGCTCCATACTTGCTGGGATGGAAGCAAAGCCAAGTTTGATCAACCGAAGCCAAAGTAGCAGGGAAGCCCAAGAAGGCGCACTGTGAAGACAGGTACTAACTGGCACAAAATAAAAGGGTTTTAACCACACAGAGCAGATCAGTCTCCAGGCTGTGCCAAGGAGGAATCTGGAAAGGGCACAATTATGGAGATGAGGGCTAGAGAGGTGATTAGTGACTCTGGGAGTTCCTGGTTCAAGGACATGCTAGGAAAATGTAGCTGTAATTAGAACTGGAAGGAGGCGTCTTTCTCCCCTCTCTCCTTTTTAGGCCATCTAAAAAGATTCAGTAAATACATAACAGGAATCTATGAAGCTTCCAAATCAGGGGGAAACTGCTCTAACTTCAAAAGTCACTAATGACTACGTCCTAAAGCAAAGTGAAGCTGTGTTTGAAAACCAGTCTCCCGTTACCTATAAAGTCTGGGGGCTTCAGGAGTTTTAGGTATGTCCTGAAGCAGGAGCTGACAAGCCATTGAAATGAAAATTCTGAATAAAATGAGGACAGCCCGTTAGCCCAAGTACGGAAGGCGCCCAGCGGGCTTGCGAGGCGCCCAGCGGGCTTGTGAGGCGCCCAGCGGGCTTGCGAGCCGAGTCTTTTCCCCTTTTATTTTGCAGCTGATATTCCTACTTTGAGAAGGGTAAAAAGTATTTTTTTTTTTTTTTTTTTTTTTTTTTTTTTTTTTTGCCTTTTTGGCAAGAGAATAAAAACCTAAACTGAGATCTGAGGTTTTTATAGTTTGGCAAATTTCAGAGATACGAAAGAAGCATTTCTGGCGCTTAGAAAGGGGAGGCAAATGACATCATATGGCTTAAGGGAGAGAGAGCTAAAAGAGTATGCTTGGGCAACTTCAGAAGCTGGCTGCCACTGAAAGCAGTTTTATTTTTTTTTTTCCCTGTGAATTTAGTTGTCACAAAAGACACAAGATTGAGGACAGTACAGAGTAGATGGCAAGTCTCAGGAGATGAGAGGCCAGGTCTGTACTGAGCAAAACTAGGTTAGGAGGACAGAGGTTGCTTCTGGTAAGTGTGTGTGTGTGTGTGTGTGTGTGTGTGTGTGTGTGTGTGTGTGTGTCTGCAAATTCATATGTGTGAAAGTTTACGTGTGTGTGTGTGTGTGTGTGTATGTATGAATGTGGGCATGCATATGGAGGCAAGAAGACAGCCTTAGTGTCTACTGTCTCTAGCTACCCTTGTTTGCTGAGATAGTTTCTTATTGGCTGAAATCTACCAAGGTAGCTGAGGCTAGCTGGTAGGATCTGAGCCCCAAGGATCTGCCTGTTCCCACTTTGTCAGTGCTGACATCACATGCCTCTGTGCTAAGCTCTTCTTATACAGGGGTCAAAGTCAGGTTCTTGAGCTGGTGAAGCAAGCACATTACCAGCTAAACTATCCCCCCAGCCCACTAGTATCTTCTCGTTGACCTATGCTTGGGATCATGAGCAGGACTCCATTCTGTTTCTGTCCCACTCCCACCTTATTTCCTTTTCACTGAAATAGCTCTGGGAGATAAGTTGATGATGGAGCTGCATTCTCAGTGGAATCTCATGGAGATGCAGGGCCAGTCTCAGATTTTTGGGGTATCTTAGCATCTCAAGTCATTCTTAGGATGGTTTGGCAGATCATGTATTTGAAAGATTTAAGTAGACAGCTCTAAATTTCTCCATTCTTATGTGTCTTCCTGACAGGGCTTCATAGAAACCACAGTAAATGATGGGCAACTTTAAAGATGGTAGACAAAGCAAGTGAGAAAAAACGAACAAGAAAAATATTCATCCTTCAGACAGATTCAGACCACTCTGTCTTTAAGTGGGTTATGGTGGTACATCTAGAGCAAGGAGCTGGTCGGTGGTGGCGCACGCCTTTAATCCCAGCACTTGGGAGGCAGAGGCAGGCTGATTTCTGAGTTCGAGGCCAGCCTGGTCTACAGAGTGTGTTCCAGGACAGCCAGGGCTACACAGAGAAACCCTGTCTCAAAAAACCTAAAAAAAAAAAAAATCTAGAGCAAGGAATAAAGGGAGAGGGAGGTAGGGATTGTTTATAGTTCCATTCTTTGTCCTTTCTGAGCCTGTTGCTTTTCAGTGGCCATCATGAAGTATGTGGCTTAACTCTACAGTGTATGGTGAGAGGGTAAGGGAAAAGTTGTATTGAAGATTTTTAATGGAGACAAATATTAGCATGTAATGAAAAGAAAAAAAGAGGAAAAGATGGAAAATATTCTCTTTGCTGCAAACTCACAGTCAGAAAAGTCTAATTAAAAGCAACAAACTAAAACAAAAATCATGACAATAGTATGCAATGGCCTTTTAAGGTCTTATCTGTGTTTTGTTTTGTTTTGTTTCACCATGTAGCCCTGGACAGCCTGGCTATGTAGATCAGGCTCATTGTGAGCTCGCAGAGATCTTCCTGACTCTGTCTCTGAGTGCTGGTGATCACAGGTGTGTAACCACAGTGAACACTTTGTGTGTCTTGATATCAGTTATTCAATCTGTCCAGTCAGCTTCGGACTGCTTGTTGAATTAACCTTGTTGAGTCCTGAACTGGGAACATAACATGCAGACACAGGGTATGTCCATCCATATACTACTGTCCAATTCATTTACTGCTGATTTTCAAGTTTTTATATAAGACACTTGTGTGTGGTGCAAGATGACTCACGTGCCTTCTGAATATAGTGTCCTCTCTGAACCTCCTTGCTAGCCTTCTTCTTTCTTTCCCTCTTGCTCGAGGGTATTGTCCAACATAGGGAAATAGGAGAGCTTGTTGCTCTATTCTTCCTCTACTCTATGACTGAAAATTCTAGTGAAAATTCTGTCTACTTCCTTCTCTTTGATTCACTTGTCAGTCCCTCCCTACCTCTCCATCTTTCTCTTTCCTCTTTGGCAGGCTAACCCTGGCTCCTGTGAACTCTTGGTCTCATCTCCTCATCTTTCCCCAAAGTCTGTACTACATCAATTATTCTCTCTTTTTATTAAATCTTCAATTACTTTTTCTGTGCGCAGGTTCCTTCCCCCTCTGGCTATCAGCATACTTAGATCTCCTTCATCTTAGGAGAAAAACATATCCTACAAAAACCTCTGTGTCTCCCTCAACAGTTATCCTTTTCTGACTCCCTCTAAAACAAACACCTGGTATTTCCTGATGGACACTTGATACAACAAGATTTGATTCTGCTTCTGCTGCATCTTCAGCCCACATCTTTTTCACAGGAACAGTTCTGGGAAAGATAGTGATGGCTCACATCTCACTATCAAAGATGGAAGAAATCACCTTTCCTCCTGTCTTCTCTCATAGCTCCAATCCAACAGCTGTATTGAATCTTTCTCCTTGAAGCTCATTGCTCCCGTTTTCTTTGAAACCAGTTCTTCCTGTTTCCTCTACCTCTTTCTCTTTATCATTTACTGAAGCATGGGTTCCCCATGTAGCCATCCTTACCTTCAGGCTAACTCCACTTGTTTTAGGTTCTCCACATCTGTGGTCTCTGCTGTGTCTTCTTCATGGATGACTTTGACACAACCTTATTGTTGAACTGACCTCCAGTGTTACCAGTTGCCTGCTAGTATCTGAAACCCAGGCTGTCGAAACTTAATCAGCTATTTACAGAAACTTCAGAGGTGAAGGAAGGTCCACCCAGTCTTTGAATAGTACCAGCAGGTCAGAAGCTAGAATCCCCAGGCTGATCCATATCTGCAGTAATATCTAGTATCTAGAGAGCTCTAAATCAGGTGAATACAAGCTAGGAATTCGCACTCTGTCTTATCTTCAGATCCTGCACCAATTCTATAACTGAAGGATACAGAGAAGGTATGATGGACTGACTCTTACACAGACAGATGTGTCATCAAGGTTTTTATAGTGTGAGGAGGAGGTGTTAGACAGTCAACTTCTAGTCCAGAATCATGAGGTACTTTCTGTGTCACCTCTGAGCACCATCTATTACTATTAGTTTCATTTTTAAGATCTTCTCTGTTGTGTGTGCATGTGTATGTATGTATGTATGTATGTAAGTATGTATGTATGTACATGTTTTGTGTGTACAGATATAAACATGGCATGACCTGTGTATAGAGGTCAGAGGCAAGCTCAGATGTTTTCCTTGTTTGAGACAGGGTCCTTTGTCATTTACCAGTTGTGTATGCCAGGCTATCTGGCCTATGGGCTGTTGCAAAGTCTCGTCTCCTCTTATCTGGCTGTATGAGTGTTAAGATTACAGATGTGCATGGATGCATCCAGTTTTACATGGGGTCTGGAGTTGTGAACTCAGGTTCTTATCCATGCATGAGAAGCATTTTGATGCTCTGAGCCATCTCCCTGACCCCATTTCTAGTCTCTTGGTGGGGAAGAATGAACATGTTCTAGAAGTTGAAGCTCTGTAATCTTGCTGTGGAGATTGCAGAGGGACAGAACCATGTGGTAAGGCTTGTCTGGACCAATCTCTTGGTATAATATTTTTATTCAAGTTATTTTAGTTGAGATCCATCATCTCCTCTCTGCTAGAGGCTGACAGTTCAGCCTTCAGTTAAGATATTGGAAACTACACAGGGACCTTCTGTCAGATAGTTCCATTGGAGTCATCAGAGACAATCCAGAGTGCTGTAGAAAGCTGTCAGAAGGGAGGAAGGCTTAAAGCTACCAGATAGCCTAATTCTCCCATATAATATAGATGTCCTTATTACACAAGTTGTAGTATAAGTTGTTGTCTCTTTGTACTAAAAGTTTTGACAGTGCTCAGTTGACAATAGTTCAAGCATTTTCTAGTTTGTCCATGGAACTGAGTTATCACTGATAGAAAGGGGAATCAGGGCCAGTCAAGACAGATATGAGTCATTGAGGGATGTAAGACAAACATGGCCAGGATGTTTTCCTAGGCTCAGAAAACTCAGTCCAGGTTTTCTTCATCTTTACTGTGGTGCTATAAGCAGTGAAGAGAAAGTGCATCAATAGAGAGGTTTTCCCTCACCCCAGAAGCACTATTCTCCATTTGATAAGCATAATGCTTAAAGCAGTTAAAGGACTTTTGCATTTACTGCTTCTTTGGTTTAAGCCTGAGTGTGGAGAACATTCCCAGTAGGTCTTTCTCTTGAATTTTTATGGAGCCTACTGTGTGACTCTGGATGGCTCATCTGGGTGGCAGTAGATGTTGAAATCATTTTAAGAATGCAGAGATCTGCCTGTCTTCATGGGAAGGTAATTAAGCTGGAGATAAAACATGACATGATTGGTGACCTAAATTCTGTCTTTGATTTGCACATGTGTGCCTGGGGCATGATGTGAAGTATGGAGATCAGAGGACAACCTCCAGTGTCCTTCTGCCTTGTTTGAAACAGTTTCTTGTTTGTTTTCAATGTGCTTACACAAGGCTCCCCAGCTTCCAGGGGTTGTCCTGTCTCAACCTCTTCTCACTATTGTAGCACTGGGATTGCAGAGGTCTGCTATCCTGGTTGGATTCTAGGGATTCAAACTCCCAGGTCTTCATGCTTGCCTGGCAAGCGCTTTATCCACTGAGCCATCTCCCTAGAGCTTGCCTTTGATTCTTTTATCCAGACCTACATTTGAGTATATCTTTAAGGAGATTAATGGAATCAGATGAAGACCATGCCTCTGTGAATCTTCAGAGGAGACTGAAAGGGATGTGTGCTGTCTTCACATACTGGAAGACACTCTGTAATAGAATATAGGGAGCCTCGTCAATCCGGCAGGCTTTCTGCCTGGATGCTCAGAGGTGCTTTGAACCAGGCTTTTATCTTACATTGACTTAGTCAATGGAGATGAGAAACTCCCATGGGACAGTCATGTCACCACAGCACTCTGTCCTGAACTCATACTGTTCTAATTGGATCTGGAAGGCCCTGGAATCGACACAGCCCAATCAATACTAGCCCCTTTTAAGTGAGGAACCATTCTTGGGAGACGCTGTCTTAGTGTTTCAGATTTTCAGATATTTTCACATTCAATTAAGGAGATGGAGACCATTCAACCATTGCTGGTCCGAGGCCTAGAATTCCTGTAACAAACTTCTCTCCAACTGAATCTGGCTGCAGAATTATTTTATAAGAGGATATTTGGGCCTTATCCCCTGACTTGATGCCCAGTGTTTAAAATATGCAAAGCAATGGCATGCGATGGAGAACACAGTGTCCTTCCTGTGTACTGGGAAGAGGTTCCTTGCCCAAATTCTTAAATTTTGCTTTCATTGGGGAAATGGCTGGCCAGCTTCTATCCACCACTAAGGGGAAATGATCACCAGAGGTGTGTCATGCCTGAGAGCAGTCTCAGGGTGTCTCGGCAGCCACTGTGAACAAATCAGAATTCAATAGCACCCAGGCCAGAGTCCAGGGGCCACTAGCATACCTAGGACTCACAGGTACTGTTCTAGTTCCATCGCTGTGATAAAACATGATGTCTACAAACAACTTAAGGGGTGAATGGTTTAATTTGCCTTACACATTGGCACCTTAGTCCATGTATCTAGGGAAGTCAGGCAGGAGCTCAAGGAGGAAGCTGGAGGCTAAAGACTGACACAGAGGCATTGGAGGAATGCAGCTTACTGGCTTGACCCAGGCTCAGATGCAGCTACCTTCATTAGAGCTCCAGGACTACCTGCCTAGGAATGGCACCACCCACAGTGGGCCAGACCCTTCCATATCAACCATTAATGAAGAAAATGCTTCAGAGACTTGCTTATGGACCAATCTGATGGATACATTTTCTTAGTTAAGGTTCCCTGTTCCCAGATGACCTTTGTATGTGTCAAGCTGGCAAAGAACCAACCAGCATGGGTACTAAGCAATTGGAATCTGGGTTCAATAATGACTGATCTCTTTAATAAAGTATGTAGATATTAAACAGATATCTTTATGGGACTCTATGGGCCTGTGCATACACAAGGCAAGCTCTAGGCTGTTAATTACAGTCCCTCAGAAAGCTAGCCCCTGCTATCTGCCAGAAGATGCCTGGTAAAGCTTACCACTGTGTTGCTCTTTACAATGTAGATTAGATTTGATTCTTTTGCCTCCCCTTCTCTTTTCTGGATCAATATTGTGTTTGTGGGACCAGTTGTGGTGCTGTCTTCAGGTGCTGGTTCATTTTTTAATCATTGTTCAACCCAGAATCCACTGTGTAGATACAGCAGGTGTATACCCATTCAGACAATTGATGGGCAGGCATTTCAAGTGCGGAAAAGACTGCTCCCATCGCACTGTGATTCTTGTTCATAGCCTAGAATGATTTCTACTGTCCATAATATGCTTCTCGTCTGCCATGCCTTACTATTTTCAGTTTTAACTTTCAGGGTGAATCCTGTGTTCCTGACGAACATAGTCATCCTGCCTCAAAGTGTCTTTTCATGTTCACACTATACACTTGAGTGGTTCTTTATGAAGAACCTGTTCAAGAGTTTGCTTATTTTGAGAATGGAGATCATTAGGGGTTTGCAGCAATGGTGTGCACATGCTAAGACTCCTTTGTCAAATTGATGTTGCAAATACATCTTCCAGACTGTCACCTGTCTCAAAAGTAAGGCTTCTGTCTTTGTATGTATGTATAGTGTATGTCTGTGTGTGTGTGTGTGTGTATGTCACATGCATTGATTTGCAGAGACCAGAGGTCAGTGTCATCTATCTCCTCCAATTGCCCTTCACCTTAATTTATTTGAGACAGGGTTTCTCAAAGACCCTACAGCTAGTCAACTCAGCTAGACTTGCTAGCCATGAGCTCCAGACATCCTCCTGTGGCCTTTTAACTTGGGTATTGGGATATCTGGTCCTTATGTTATTGTGTCACTTAACCCACTGAGCCATCTCCCAACTTTGCAGCTTCTTTTCTATTGACATTGAAAATTATGTCTTCTATCAACCTTCTAGGATCGAGGTCTAAAGGAATCAATGGGAATCCAAGGAGAATGGCAGTTCTGACCACTTAGGGTTACCCAGTGGGAGGGTAAGCCTCCAGTAACTTCCTAGATCTTTTTCTTCTTCACATCTTGGGGTGTTTTGCACTCGCTTCTGTTATCCCCAAATCACACTTTATTGCAGCTGATGTCATGTCTGCTTCTGCAATTAAATGAGTTTCTTAAAGATGGATATGTCTTCCCCACATCTTTGACAACAACCTCAGGACTTGGCATAATTCCATTTAGTCCTTGCTCCAAAATTATGTAGTAAACAAATAAATGATTGAATGATATAATGCAAAGAAGTGACATGACCAGATTCATATTCTAAGGGAGATAATTCTAGCAATAATATGGATAGAGGAGGAGAGAGAGAGGGAGAGAGAGAGAAAGAGGGAGAGAGAGAGAGAGAGAGAGAGAGAGAGAGAGAGAGAGAGAGAGAGAGAGAGAGAGAGAGAGAGGAGAGAGAGAACCTGGAGGTCTCAAATATTAAGTGGCAATTCAGATCACACTGGTTTAGACAGCAAATCCAGGGAAAATATGCTGAACAATAACAGCAGAAGTCGCCTGTGTTTTTCTTCTGCAGCCAAGGGGTGTTCAATCAACCCCAAGGCAATGGTGATGTCAAGTTTTGTTAGTGAATTTACTGAATCTGACTCAGTGATAGATGACAATACAAGAGAACAAAAAAGATATGTCATACTGCACGGATGACAAATGCCAGTCGAATAGGGACACATAGGAGGTACTAAGTGTTTAGAGCACCTGCCAACTACCATGAGTCACAGGAATCAGACTTATACTGCAAAGGGATGTCCCTCATATTAAGATGTTAGCACATCATGTTTTTTTTATTATGATGATAGAAATGTTATTACAAATGAAGAATTTGAGTAAATCAAGTGAGAATACATACAAGATAATTTGTGCTATTTCTGCAGTCTCTTGGGCTTCATGTCAGCACTGAAGAAGGAAAAGTTTGAAGTCCCATACACTAGCACAGATGTGGTCAGAATGGAGGCAGCTATGTGGGGCACAGCATGTTTCAGGCTAAATCACAGTGAGCATGCCTTTGGGTTGGGCCACACACCTATCAAGAGGCAGTGACATAAGACCCTGATGGAACTGGTTCTGAGGATTTTGTAGATTGGTGGGGTATAGGGCTTACGAGCTCTAGTTAAACTTTCAATTTGGAATTGAGAGTGTTTGGAGAGACCACAAAGTTTAATTTTAAATTTTATTTTGTGTGCGTGTGCGTGCGTGCATGCATGTTTGTGTGTGTGTGTGACTGTGTTTGCACATGTACATGACTTTGCTTGTTATGGCATGTGTTTGATGGTCAGAGGACTTTTTGGGACTCAGTCCTTGCTGTCTGTCTTGTTGAAGCAGGGTCTCTCTAACTGTTTGTGCTGCTGCACTAGGTATGACAGACAAGCTGGTCCTGAAGCTTCGGGGAGATGGTCCTGTGTCTGTCAGCCATCCCTCTAAGACTGCCAATGAATACTCAACATCATTTTAATGTAGCTTCTGAGGATCAAACTTAGAATGACAGGCTTGCTTGGCTAGTGCCTTTATTTCCAAGTGTACCTTTTCTAGATGGGCACTATTTATTGCAGTAAGAGTTACAGAATGTAAAAGTCATCAATTTAAGCCTATAAACATTGCTGGGAGTCCCTCACCATCATCTATCTCCAACTCTTCAAGCCTCTCAAACTGAAACTTTCTACTCAATACCCTGTAATTCTCTCTTCTCTTCTCTCCTAGCCTTTGAAAATCACTGTCTTACTATCAGTCTCTATGTGCGTTTTGACTCAAAGACCCTTGTATCAGTGGAGCTCTGCCATATTGACATCAGCCATTTTGTCTTTAGCTTGTATCACAGCAGGGATTCCATCAAGTTTCTTCTATGTTGTAACTTGTATCAGAATTTCTTTCCTTTTTAAGGCTGCAAACACTCCACTGTATATATACCCTGCTTTCTCTTTATCCATTTATAAAAGTTAGTTAAGCTTTGTCCCTGTCTTCCCAAAGTAAATTGAGGATGAGTCTCTTTATTTCCTGTTTGACAATTTCAGACCTTTATATAATACATTTCTGTTAAATTTCACGTCCCTCTACCACACCCTCAAAAACGTTTCTCAACAGTCCTTCCCTCCCCCCCAGCTAATGTCTTCTCTCTAGTATGTGGCTTTCTGTGTCTAATTAGAGTTTCTTGTCTGACCTTGGGTGAGAGGCTATTTACTGGAGCAAGGGCAATTTATCAGTGGTTACAAAACTGAAGAAAGTGACCTTCCCCCATCCCTGCAACAATCTGTAACAGCCAATAGTCCTGCATGGAAAGGTGGGGCCTTATGGATCCCTTCCAATGGAGATGTTTTTGGTTTTGTTGTTTTTCCTATTAATGATTATCAGAGCATAAATAGGGTAGGAAGGGACTGGAACTAACCTTCAGTGAGAAATCACTAGCATGCCTGGCCCTGCAGGTGGCCTTTAGTCACCATAATCACGTGACAGTAACATTCTATGAGTGCGTGCTATCCTACCACCTCAGGGGGAACAATTCAGTGATCTCCACCTGAGCTCGTTTCCCCACGGAGATGATTCACCGGGGAGATGAGATGAGAACATCCAGGGCAAGTTGCCTCTACAGTTTTGTAATCTGCTCAGTTCATCGCTGTATTCCTTATGCCTTTACCATCTCCTGGCTTCCAGTGCATCCCTACCCTCTCTCTGGATTACACACCATCTAAATCATCGCTAGGCTAGCACAATTAATGGGAAAAGCGCTTTCATTTATTGAAGAATGGCATAGTGGAAGGAAAGCTATCTGAGAATTTCAATGGATACTAACAAGCATTTTAATTCTTCACAGTCATTGTTTAAAAATAATAATAATAAAAAAAAGAGCTTAGGCGTTTAGTTAACAATGAACTAATCGTAGCCACCACCATTAAAAGCCGACACAGACTCTTCATCTATGAGATCTAACCCTCTTTAAATTGTAAACATTCCCTCTCTCCATCTAGTCAGCACAATATTTGATATTTATGAATTACATTATGTTTCCATTGCCTTTCATAGCTCTGGAAAATAGTTCCAAGTGCACTCAATCCGAGAAGAACTGTGGAACCAAGCATCTGCATTTGAACTTGGTTTATAAACAATGGTATATTTAATATTTTGTATATTTACATAGTATGTTTGGTTAAATCCTAATATATTAGATATATGTAGGCAATTGATTATAATTAATGAATAATGAAACCAAAATATCTGTAAAAAGTAAAATGTAGACATTCTGAATTGTGTAGAGTTTTAATTCATTTTTTGTTCTATTCCTTGTTTGTTGATATTAAAGTTCTGTAAAATGTGTCTTATATGATCTACAATGTTCAATTAAGAGGAAAACTTTATACTTTATACACTTTTCACTCATTAATTTTTTTGAGTCATGGTGTTATTATCTAGCTTTGGCTGGTCTGAAACACATTGCTTACAACAGGCTAGGTTCTAACTTGTGATAGTCCTATGTTAGCAGGAATGTAACATTATATTTGGACTTTTGAATTCAGTTCTTTTAAGAGTTATATTTGCTTATTTTTATGGGTTGCACAATGCATGAATGTGTATGTGTATATGTGCATATAAATGTGCACATGTGTGTGTACCATGCATGCAGACATACATGTGGATGCTTGTACAAGTACTATTACAAATATTGAGATCATAGAACAACTTTTGGGAGCTGGGTTCTCTCTCTCCACCATGTGAGTCCTGGGAATTGAACTCAGATCATGAGTTCAGTGGATTGTACTCTTATCCACTAAGTTATTTCAATTTAATTCAATTCTTGAACTCAGCTCTTAACTGGAAAGCCAAGCTCTGGGACTGTTGGTGACAGAGCTTTGACTGAGAAATCTTATAGTAGATGAAGAGCTTGTTCAACAGCCTGCCCTGTGCTTGCTTCAGTTTTTTTTAAATCAACTCTTGGATATCTGCTAAGTAAATGATGGAATTTATAGGAGACTTGAGCTGAAACGCACAAGAAAATCGAGATCCTCAGTCTTTTAATCGGGGGATATAAACTGCATCACTGAGCCTAGCATTTGGATCTTTGAAGACACATCCATTGCTGCCCTAGTAAAAACATAGTTTAGTGAGGACTCCCAGAGTTGCAAGTGAGGGAGGCCCAACCTTCATAATTTGGACACATAGGAGGGAGGTTTGGACTCATGAGAAAATCATGGATGGCTTTTAACTTGATACTTACTGTGCTTGGCACTTGGCCCATTTATGATTCTACTGGTTTCTCTACAAAGGAGGAATTCTGGCCTCTAATCATGACTGGCATTTAAAGTATAGGAAACAATTATTTTCCCTCCATGAACAAAGTTCCTAGGAAGGATTATAATTGTCCTTGATCAAGTACCACTGGAAGCAAAATGCTAAAGACCAGGAGGCAGACAAATAAAAGGTCAGTGTTCTATGCATTTTTTAATGTATGTGTGTACATTCACATTCACGTGAATGTGTATATGGAAGCCAGAGGTTGTCACCAGGCAGTGTCTTCTTCTGTCAAGTGCCATCCCATTAATTTATAAGACTAGCTAGCAAGCTTTAGATGTCTTCCTGTCTCTGCTTCCTTAGCACAAAGATTACAGGTGCACATACAGCTTTATGTTATAAAAAAGTGGATACTTTCTAAGGGAGTTCTAGAGCTCATAACTCAGGTCTTCATGCTCACATGCCAAGCATTGTCTCCTACACATGACAGTGGATCCATACAAGGAAGCCTTGAGGTTAGCAGATTTTGAGTAACAATAAGGAAGGTATTATCAACACAAAGACTGATCAGCTGCAAAGAAATGTCTTTCTAAGAAGTGCACATACCATCATTAGGAGCGTTTAAGTGAAGGCTTAAAATCCTCTTGGCAGTGTGGAGTCATGTACTTACCTGGAAAAGGTGGCTCGTGAGTCGCATCGAGTCCAGGCTGCAGTGAATCTAGATCCTTGCCCATTTCTAAAGATCTTAAGATATTTCTTCACATTCATAATTTATCTGTTTTTGAAAACTTAACAAGTAGCACTTCTAGCGATAATTATTGCATTTCTATATTTATAGATAACGGGCACATATGGAGGTGGAGTAGCACAATTTGATATTTTCGCATGTGCCAGATTTTTTTAATAAATGTAGAAGAATCCTATAGTTATGAAAAACTATTTGTTAAAATCAAATGTATATGCAGCTGGGCATCTGTTCTGATACACCACATCTCAAGACAACTTTCCCTGCTGCTATTAGATGGAACCCAGTATCCACCCATAGCTTAGGGGCCTGTACGTCTCAGAGTCGCCAAATAAAAATGGAAAACTGAAATAAAAACCTTGACTAATTCCTATACAGAACAAAATTCTACTTATTCTGACTAAAATTAAACTTTCTATCTATAAAACTGAAAACGATCTTCTCTCCCCCCACCCCCGCCCCCAGAAAGTGATAGCGGGATTTTTTTTTTTTCTCAATGCTAAGAATTTCAAGTAGATTGCATGGTGCAGAAAGACTACATTTTAGAGCCAAGTGGATTTGAGATAGAAGCCCCATCTCTCAGTCTTTTTACTTGTGTGATCATGACCATGTTGCTCAGAATCTAAGAAATCTCTTATCCACCTTCAAAAGGCCGAAGGTAGGGCTACCTTTCAGGTGTCAGGTCAGAAAGGTAAAATTACCCCCATCAGGGATGTGTGCATCTAGAAATGCAGACTGATCGTGGGAAGCTGCACACCTAAAACTGTCAATGGGTTTACATGATTGACAGGAATATCTATCAAAATGATACGTATGCTTTGACTGAGTACTTTCCCGTATGCTGGGTACCAGATCAACACATCCTCTCTGTTCCATCCACAACTACACAGGATGCAGGCAGTGAGTGAGGAAGCCATATCCCAGGACAGCAGCCTTTCAGTGTCTACATTGGAATTGTCTACCAGTTCATGTCTACAATTAATGCTTATTTTTGAGCATTCAAATCTCCTTTCAGACAAATTATGTTAAATCATGATGAGGGGCTAAATGGCTTGACATCCAATCATTTCCTATCATGTTCCTTCCTTCATTGCTTCTCTCTCTCTCTCTCTCTCTCTCTCTCTCTCTCTCTCTCTCTCTCTCTCTCTCTCTCTCTCTCTTCTCTCTTCCTCTGAGAGATGCCAAAAGAGGTCACAACTAAGACTTAACACACTCAAGAGAAAGCATAAGGAGTCTTGAGTGCAGATCTGCAGAACAGGGAAGGAGCACAGAAGTCAGAGGCAGGTGGTATTATTTTTAGAGCAGTACAATCCACACTCTGATGATTGTTATCTATTGCAATGCAAACGTCACTACATGCAATTCCATTTTCTAATGATTACTGCATTGTTTGATATTTAACAGATTCCAAACAAAATTTACATGAAAGAAGCATGAAAAGTATGAACAGAAATTCAAGAACATCAAGTTTATTGTTTAACTCATATTATGATTATGTATCCTTTATGCTTTATTCAATGAAAGTATCCCACCTGTCTACTGATAAAAGTCTGTCCTCAGACACACAGTTCCCTTGTCTCCTATGTTCCTAGATGGTTTATTAGAACCTCTATATATTTTATTCTCAAGTTATAAACAGATTAGATTGCAAGCTAACAGGGAGACACAACTTAAAAAGGAATGCAAGCTTTACGGACATGTAGGACAGTAGTCCTTGGGTTAAACCCATACCAGGATCACCTGTAGATCTTGTTAAAGAAGACTATGTGGACTCACTGTATCCCCTTCAGAATTTTTGAGAGAACTGGACCTAGGTCCCCTCGCCTGCTGCATGAACAACCAGGTGTGTGAATGATAGAATCCTTTGATAAGATGGCACATATTTGTGTGGACTCTCTGCAAGGCCCCAGGATGCTTCAGATCACCTTTGACTTGTACCAAGTAGATGCTCTGTGAACAGCTACAGAGTGAGGACAAGAGAGAGCTATCTATATGCACGCTCATGGAAGAGCCAATCTTCTTGAATAGTTTTGTTGCTTCTCAAGTTGAATCTGCAGGTGTGGGGGTGCAGACACGGAGATGTTAGGCTTTTAGAACCATCCACCTAGAGAAAAGATATAGTGACACCTGCCATTCTACCACAAAGAAGCAGGAGCAAGAGGTTTGCAACTTTGACAACATCCTGGGCTACCCACTGTGACATTATCAAAACAAAATAAAAATGACAGCAATCCCCCCAAGTACCCTAAAGATTAAAAATTAAAACTAACCAAACAGACATTGATCTACAGTAGTAGTGACTAATCGAAATTGACCATGGAGCACATCATAGTTTGAATTTTTCTGTTAGCTCATATAGAAGTAAACCAACCAACCAACCACATAGGCATAAGAGATGGTACAGTAGGTAAAGCATCTTCCATGAAAGGCCAAGTAACAAAGCTTAGCTCCCTAGCACCCAAGCAAAAGCCTGGAGTGCTAACACACTCGTATTCTGTCCCCAGAGTTGGGAGGTGCAGACAGGAAAATTCCTGGGGTTTGCTGGACAGTTCCTCATGCCAAATCTTTGAGCTCCAGGTTCACTAAAAGACCCTGCCTCAAAAAATAAGAGAGCAACTGAGGAAGATACTGGTCATTGACCTCCACTTGGCCTCCACAAATACATACATGTGTGACCATACATGTACACATGCACAAGTTTCCCCCAAAGAGAGAGACATAAGTTATAATAATACATTTTATTTAGATATCATCCAAAGGCTAAAATATATTTAATTTAAAATAATTTATCATTATTATATTAGAGTTATTAGGATACTTAAAGTAAATATTATTACTAAGCTATTCAAAATATTATCAGTAATAATTTTATGTAATAAATATGTAAAAATTTTAATGAGATCCTTTGTATCCTTATGTCTAGTCTTTGTAATTTAGAGAATCTATTATGCTTGTATGCATTCTCCTTTAGAACCAGTTACATTTTAAGCACTTCCTGGCTACATGTAGTTACTGGCTGTGTATTAAAGAGCAAGCCTCAAACACTCTAATGAGTTCTACCATACACACACACACACACACACACATACACACACACACACACACACAGGGGAATTGTCAGTGGAGTCCCACTTTGGCTGTGATTTACATCCACTTTGTGGCTTTTAGAAACATATGAATGTCCCAGTCCTTCTCCAAGAGAATTTCTTTTAATAGTTAGAATTGCAGTTTAGTAGTCTGCTATTGGGACAAAGATATTGTTAAAAAATTTTCCCAAGTTGTTCAAATGTGAATGGTTGATGATTACTGGGGTGGACAGGAGCAAGCCAAAGGAACACTCATATATGTGTATATGGCTATGTGCATATGTTTTATGCTGTGTGTCATGTGTGTTCACGCAATATATTACCATGTGCATGTACACAGCATATAATGTATACTTTCATGTATTATATGTATATACAATCATGTGTATGTATACTGCCATGTGATTGCACACAGTTTTATTTATATATAATGTTTTTGAATGTACATGTAAACATGTAAATTTTTGAAGGTGCATGTATACTCTCATGTACATGAATTCTATTGTGTACATATACATAGTCATGTATAATATCATGTGCATTTGTGATGTCATATGTTTTTATATAGTCATATGCCTATAGACTGTCATGTGAATGTGCCTAGTCACATGTATGTACACAGTAGCATATGTTCACAATTTTGTGTATGTACCATTATACAAATTCATTTCATATGCCATGCAATGAATGCATGGTAAGTTCAGGAACATACATACAACATTAGCTATAATCACCTAAGATCATGTTGCACATTGAAAGTATAGTAGTTAAGTTTCATAAGCACATGCTGTGTTGTCCACAGTGACTGGCACCTCACCATGCATTTCTAAGACTATGTTCTGTAAATGATCAGACATGTATGATGATCCTTGTACACGTGTCCCCTTGGCTCATGTAAAAAGGAAGCAATGAGCTATTTAGAACTGAGACTCTTCACTCCCTACCATGGAATGCAATTTCTCCACAGGTGGAAAAATGTTGAGACATAATTTTCATTAGAACTAAGCAAATTAAGTCAGTGACTTTGTCCCATAAAGGGTATAGGCAATTTTCCAAATGTCTAAGGATCCTACAAAACAAGGCAATTAAAACTTTACAGAGTCACCCCTCTTCTCTACTTTACAGGCAGTTTATCAGATTTGTCATTTATATTTGAGCTTTTGAGTAGGAGACATTGAGTAAGAAACATCACTATCTTAGAGCTTTTAGATTCTCCTCTTGCAAAGTTGAAATTGTAGTGTGGGCACCAAATGCAGCAGAAGGAACTGGGCTCATAAAGAATGTCATTTCCACATTTTCCTGTGTACTGGTAATGAGGGCTCACTAACTGAGATGTTTCTATAAAGTCTCTTCTGATATTCTGTTGTATAGAGTTTAGTATACTTACTAGTTTTTGCTTTTTGTATTTTTTTTGAAATTGTCTTATTTACTTACTTTGTCTCTGCATAGCTCATATGTTGATGTCAGAGGACGACATTTAGGAGTCAGTGCCCAACTTCTTCCGTGTGGATCTAAGGGATCAAACCCAAGGGTTCCATAGCAAGTGCCTTTGCCGGCTAAGTCATCTTGCCAGCTATGCATATAATACATTGTTCGATCTTTAGATATCAAAACACTTAAACTTTTGTTGTTGCTACCCAACTCTTTTCTTGTTACTAACTTAAAATCTAGGACTTGTAATTATCTTCTGCTTCCTTCCCTACAGTGTTCTGTTCTGGCCCACTTTTTGTATGCTTCAAACTTATTAAAAGAAGAAAACAAAACCTGAGAATTTGGGTCTCACTTATATAATGTTAATGGTATCAGATCTATCTAACCTGTTCAATTCCTTGTATATTCTTGCTGTATAGACCATTAGGTTGATCTTAGAACCCTGATGCTAAGAGTCTTGGCCTTAATGCACTTCCTTGCAAATTTCTATTTTTGAATGCCTGGATTAAATGAAGTATTCTAGAAAAGTCTGTTCAAATTCACTGAATTTTTGAATTTGTTAAGTCTTCCCTGACCAGTCTGAGAGCATCTGGCAGGGAGGTAGGAATTCTGAAGGATATTAGGAGGGGTCTTTGGCCAGCTTATACTAGATGCATCTCAACAACAACAAAAACGAGCTCCTGTATTACAAAGAATATTTCTGAAGGTGAATGTATAGATCTGGTTCTAACAAGTAGACCAATGATCTAGTCCTACCAAAGTTACCCAAAATAATAAACTCTTATATGCAATTCTATGAGGTCTAATCTGGCTAGATTGGACATCATCTTACATAATTGAGTATTGGATATTAAGGTTCTCACTTAGTTGAAGATTAAAACCTGAGGATATTGTGACATGTGTGTCCCAATTAGGAGTCATGTGCATGACCGTATCATACATGTGATGTATGATACATCCTGGATCCTGGCAGAAAAGACATATGCATCTCTCTCTAAAGCTAACTGGCAGATAGAGCTTGAATGAAAGGCACGGAACAGAACATGCTATAACAAGCTATGTCCCCTTAGGTTTGGGTTGCTGCAGAAGGATCTGCTGGATGCTGATACACAAATGTGGAATATGTGTCTCTGGGAATAAGTATACCACAGTACAGGGTGAAGACTAGACTCCAGACAAAATGAGGGGCCAACCTGAATGAATCAACCGATAGTATTTTGGAAGGTATCTTTTCCCACAACACTGCTTGAATGTGATACAAGGAGAGATAGATATTTCATTTATGGCTAGCAGGCCCAGAGAGCTTGTTTGACTGAGCTATGGTAGAAGAGACAAGGATGATTCCTGTATTATACAGAATGGAGTTTCTCCAGTGTGAAGACTAAGCAAACTGTGGCTTCCTGTTGCCTGCCAACAAGGACATGGTGAGTGTGAAGATCTGGCGAGTTACACGGTGCTGCAGTTTCATCCAAAGGGATCATTTGCAAGAACCCTTTGGGTTGTGACCTTAGGGCTATCACAGGAGGCTCTGTCTTTCTAGAGACCTGAGGGTATGTGACATGAGAGAGGTGACTTCTTGCATCTTTGTGGGCTTGGCCTTTTACCTTTCCCCATGAACATCTGTGGGTGGTGTTTCAATAATAATTTCCTTACTGAATCTTCGCTGTACAGTAGAAAGGGCTCCTCAGTTACTAGAAGACAATTGACCACATCCACTGGACCCTCAGCCCTGACAGGTCAGAAGAGCACATTCCTGATAGTATTCTCAGCATTGGGATAGCTCCCAGCCCACCAATTTGTCATACAATACTTCATTATATGGACTAATGGACACCAGTTCTGTCGGGGTGAAGGTTGGCCCATTTTTTGAAAATTGACTCTATGTGGACTGATTATATATATGTATATATATATGTATATATATATATACACACACATATATATGTGTGTGTGTTTGTGTATTTATACATTATATATTGTACATATAATATATATATACATTATACACACACATACATATATATACAATTTGTAGAACTATCCATCATAATTCCACACTCTTTTCAAGTATGTTTCTGCTGTAACTAAGTTCAAGAGGGAAACAGTCAACTTTCAGACAGAATTGAAGTTGATACCAGTGGTTGTATGGCATGAGAGAAGGCTTTGAGAAAACATTGGAAGAATGAATTTCAGATAGGAATGATAATTGGAAGACTTTGGGAGGAATCTTCCAGAAGCATGTTATATGAGATCAAGCCAACATGTGCAATCTAAGCGCAGCCTGAGTGTTAGGTATAAGTTAGAAGATTGGGGATTGTCTGCACCCAAGTGATACAGTGTAGATAGTGAGTTTGCATTTGGAAAGTAAAACAACATATCAGAGAAAAGGGTTGAAGTTGGTGAGAGGAAGGAGGAGTCCTTGAAGGCACTTACAGACAGGGATAAGGCAGTGAGTGACTCAGAATATGGCCATGTAAGAAAGCAAGAATCCCACAGATGTGTGCAGAGACCAAAGCCAGTAGCTACAGTTAAGGGCAAGAAGCTTTCCTTCTGCCAAGTTATTCACAAAGTATAGCTTAGTGTAACCCCTTTGTTACTCTTACCCTCACAGAACTATTGACACAAGTCCTATCTTGTTTTGTTTTTCCAGACAGGGTCTCATGTAGCCCAGGTTTACCTCAAAGTTATTGTTTAGTTGAGAGTAACCTCAAACTTCTGATCTCTCAGATGCTGGTATTATAGGATTATGCCACCATGTCTAGTACATATGGTGCTGGGGATGGAACCTGGGTCATTGTACAGACCGGGCAAGCACTCTTGCAGCTAATATGGCTTATCTTTTAACTTTTGTAAAACATATGCTAAATACCTCAAGTAGAATTTTTAATGAATTATTTTTAGGACAGGACAAAAAACCAAACAAACAAAAAACAAAACCATCAAATAAACAAGCAAAATGAAACAATCAAACTTCAAAAGGGGACTAAGAAAACATTGTACCAAATCAAGGACATATCCATTGCTATCAAAGAGCTGCTCAGTGTATTGCCATGTAGGTGGATCAGGACATGGGTTATAGTAAGCTGACCTCCAGCCTCACATCTCCAAGTTTGATGAGGCAGATTCGCTACCACTGGAAATCAGGTATGTGTTGTTGAAGAAAAACTAGACATTTGGAAGGAATTTGTAAGATGTCTTCACTTCCATTCTATGGTGTTCAGGATCTTGTAAGTTTATTTTTCAAGCCCAGCCACCCCTGCATTTCAAGATTTGCCATACTGACCGAGGAAACACGCCTAGGTGCTTCATTTTCTTTTCTTCAGGAAAGGGACACCTTATATCCACAAACCCTTCAAAACAGAGAGAGAGAGAGAGAGAGAGAGAGAGAGAGAGAGAGAGAGAGAGAGAGAGATCTGAGGGATGAAACATCTTTGTGCACAGTGTGGAACACAATGTGGAGAAATATAGGGACAGTCTGAGAATGGCTCTAACAGCCGGGTGTGCGCGACTCTGCACAGTGTCAGAAGAATCCAAAAGGACTCATTTTCAAAGGGGAAAACACATGCCAGCAAAGAACACCTCAGACAAATCAACATGGGTACAGCGGCTGATCTAATGGCGCTACAGGAACAAATGTTAAGCATGCTCCCTTCAACTCAGGTGGCCTATTATCCCCGTGAATGGCCTGGCTGACAATGCCTTCAGCACCCTCCCCCCTGGTTCAGTTGTGTCAGGCAAAGAGACACAGTGCCAGCAGAAAGCCTTGCCGAGTTCTTGTTAGCTAACTGTGGTGTTTTGTTCTGCGCCCGCATGTCTGCACAAGCCGACATTGTGTCAGTCATAATTACCACCTGTTCGCGTGCTCCCTTCAGGTCCCATCGCCTCAGAGACATTAAGCAGCCAGCTCAGGAAGCCGTGTTGGAAGCGTGACTGTCAGGCTTTCGGTTTCAGAGCATAATTGCTGCCGGTGCACAAATAGCCCAGACCTCCTCTCTGCTTCCCCCTCACCCTGAATCTGGCAGGAAAAGATCCCAGCTGCAAGTTCTCACTGACACCAACTTACACTCTCCAGGCAGAGGAGATCATGGGCCTATGAAATGTCATCTTCATGCCATGAATTGGACTGATGGGTCATCCGATAGAAGACAAAATTTTTAGAGTTTCAAAACTGCGTGTGCCACAGCTTCCTGCTGTTCCTGTTGGATGCCAAGCTATTTGTTTCTATCTTCAATAGCATCAGCCTCAAAAAAAAAATCATTTCAGGATTTTATTTCTATGATGTCTGGATAATGCAGTTGCTTCTTTCCTCACACATGCTAGTATCATGCAAGAGGCATGATACATAACACTGGCATCCATGGAGCGACCCTATTCATCTTCACTAGTTTCCGTCAGATCAGTTCTACTGCTGTCCCTTCAACAAGCTGAGTCGTGTGTAGATAAAAAAATCATTTCAAGTATCAATTGCCTGGGGGCAAAACCCCTGAGCCTGTAGTCTGAATGAGATACTCTTTTGATCTTGGTTCCCATCTGTTGAATCACTTTACTATAAGTGTAAATGTAGCTGCTACTTCCAGTGGGCCAAGACTTGGAATCCACATTCAGTCAGCTTCTGCAACAGCTGTCTTCTGAGGCAGCAGAGTTTAGTAGTTATGTAGCAATTCACTAGAAACGTATAAGGGAGGGCCGTCATATTTCCTTTGCTGCTAGGTATTTCCCTTCGATTTAGCCCAATCATGGCTTTTCAACTTTATAGTTCCCATGATGCCCCATTCTCAAGGGTTTGCTAAGGAGGAGATTGTTCAGGAGCATACAAGTTAGAGTTTTGTTTTGGATCCTGTTGGGTGAGCTAGTGGTTCTAAAACTTGGTGCTCATGACATTCACCTAGAGAGCTCTAGGGAAAAACAACAACAACAACAACAACAACAGAACAAATAAGACAGAAAATAAAACTCCAATTCACGCAAATGGTATCCCTAGGCACCACTCTGCCATCTACCTGTTAGGTCATGAGGTTTGAAACTGAAGCTTAGAAACAGCATTGTTCATGTGATTTTCAGAAGCAGTATTAAAACTACTGAAATAGTTTAAAGCTTTTGGTTTAAGGATGAGTAGAAACATGGAACAGCTACCTTCAGCTGTGTGGACCGAAGAATATAAGATCAAGATGAACACAGGGTCAAGACTCAATTGGAATAACCTAGGAGAGTCAGTGTGGTGTTCGGGAGACTAGGTGGTTGTGCATGTGCGTGCCCACACTTCTGTGTAGCTGGGTGACTGTAGAGGTTAGAGGACAACCTTGAGACTGATGCACATGGTGCATGGGAAGACCTGTGCCAACCTACCATGGTTGAACCCAGTAGCGTTCACAGAAATATTTTAGTTTGGAGTCAAGACTAACTTTCTCTGGTCGCTGACTTCTTTCATAGAACACCTGCCGACCTCCTTCAAAGCCCCAGCAACAGTGATACAAGGTCAAAGGGTTGAGTGCTGGGTGTGGCTATGACTACTTATTAGAGTCAGGGAGAGAATGACCTAGAACTCAGAGTCACAGTTTAGTATTTTGTTTTTGGCAAAGCTAGATTGCATAAGATTGGCGATGTCAAGCTTTTATCAGGATGATTGAGTCTTCTTTGTACAGTAACATTTTTGTTTATTTGATTACATTTACCTTCAGTGGACCTCACAAAACTCCTTTTCCACCTTCAAGGAAATACAGGTCACCGGCATTGGTGTGAATGCCCTACTGAATATGGGTATGACCATTAACTTATTCTGGTCATTGAGTTCAAGTTCATGTATTCAGTCCAAGCAGTAGTCCCCAGTGTCCTGGTGTGGCTTCTCTCTGCCTCATCCATCCTCTGTCTTCCCTGAGAACAGCACAGCCCTAGAGGCAGATGCCCACTGAGCACGCCCAGTGGAACCAGTGCAGTACTAATGTGACATGGGAAATATACAAATGCTTTGAGTAAATAAAAGAGGCTTTGCTGTAGTTTATCATAATCAAATGTAATCTATAAACCTAATTCATCTCCTGATTCAAAGAAAACCTCCAATTAGAGATAATCAGCAGAATTTATATACAGGCATTAAGAGTTGGCATCATATTTGTGGGATGGAATAGAACTGTTTCTCAATAAATAATCCCTTTCTTTAATGTCCCACACTGAAATACTTACACATAAACCCATAATATATCTGAGGACAGGGAAATTGGTAAGGTTACATATGAAGCAAGGAAGTCTAGAATTTGGTCTTTTTAAAGCCACATAATAAAATAATTGATGTTCAATGTGTTCTTTTGTATCTATTTGAATTTTTTCCCTTTGAAAAACCAATATTCTCACAAACATTTCTTTTTTAGGTTGAAAAATGGCTTGGCTTACCTTATTAAGATTTTTATAACCTTTTAATTGGCTAGCAGCAGCAGTGAGCTATCCCTTATTTAAAGAGTTACTCGTCTCCCACAGGTGATAATATCACTATTCGGGCTACGGAAACTCCCACCCATCTGCAATCAGAAGACTCAGAAAACAAGATGCAGAGAGCTCAAAGGATAATTATCCTTTTTGAATATCGACACACATATTGTTCCAGACGTAAGTAGATTTGTGTAGGCAAAAACTATTTGATTATAAAAGATTCAGCTTCTCCAAAATTTGTAGAGGTTTTTTTTTTTTTTTTTAAAAAAAAACTTGATTAATTAGCTTCAAGGAGAATGGAGCATCTGTTACTTTTTTGTCAACAGATTTTAATAATATTGAACAGTGCTAATTGGAAAGAACTGAAACATCGCTCTTTGTATGTTAAATTAAGACGCTAGCCTCTGTTGTTCCCTCCCCTCCACCCCTGACAAGTCTTCAAAGTTTTCCTCAGCCACTCAAACTGATGTGATTCTGAATACTTACAGGCAAAAAGGGATTCCTGTGAAAAGATGCCATTATTATTTTGGTGATTGTTACTGTACCCCAGAAGGAGAAGAAAGCTGATTGAAGTTGTTGGCGTTGCAGCTCAAGGCTCTCTCTTCAGTGTGGCTGGAGGCAGAAGATGAAACACAATGCTTTCCCAGGCTTGATGAGAAGCTGCAGGGAAGCCAAGGCTGCCATAGGAGCAATGGGAACCAGAGAAGGTGGATGTTTGCATCTTCAAACATTCGAGACTCTTGCCAGCAGACTGGTGAATTGACCATTAAGAGCTGATGGTAAACTCTGGGCACAATTTATGCCTGAGTCATGAATCCAAATCAGAGGCACTGTTAAGTGAATCAGAATGCTTGTTTGCTGTATAAGAGTGGATATAGGAGCCCAGTGGATAGAAAGGTGAGAAGCAGAGTTAAGTAGACAAAGGCACAAATCAGACTTCTGTGGATATAGATGTGTGCCTTTGATCAGGTGACTCACAGGCCACGATTTTTTCCTTTGTGTTCTGATGGTGGGAAGACCTCATAAGTGGATGGAGAGGACTCCAAAACAGTGGTTACACATTTCCCTCCTTTGCCCCAGATCATCAGAGCCTTTCTTACAGAGAAAGTCTTCTAAGTTTTCTTCCATTGCCTTTCCCATTCAATATCTTTCCATACCATTTGGTAGGTCAGGCTTCTGCAAGGAGGCTATCCGTCCATGGAAAGTTCATTTCTAAGTCCTTCAAGTAGAGGATGTTGTTTAGTTCTTAAGGAGTCTAAAATGCCCCATCTCAAGTGGCTTCACTTCCCCGTGATCCACATGTAGGTACTAAAGTACAAAGAGAAGTTCCACTTAGTACAACCTGTCTCCTTTATTGTTCTGACACTTTGTACATTGCCAACTCTACTGGGAAATAGACTCAAAACTTCCCTCTTCAGATACCTGAGCTCCTAGAAGGTGCAATCAGTGTGACCAGTACTCGCAGGTATTATCATCAGTACTGCTATAGCAGACCACATAGCTATGTGAATTTGTGACCCTTTTTCTGACTTTTGGTTCCTAAAACTTTTCAAGCAGCTGAGACTAGCCAGGGATATGTGTCTCATGAGGCCTCACTCCTGCAAGGACAGCTCAGATGCCTTGAACTCTACCTGTTTCATGAGCTCTACAGATGAGGTCTGTAGATGCCTGCCTGCACTTCCATCCACCTATTGGTTGGCAGAATATCTTCTGCATTCCCAAAGGAAGAGTTGTCATGCAAATGGCTTAGCAAGCTGCCTGGGATGTTGTCTGTATCTGTGAGCATCAATGCCATGACCTTGAGAAGTAGAGTCCTTGGTTCTGTACTTGATTCTCCCAGCCAGGGACTTGCTGCCCAATCATCTGGGTGAAGAATTTAGGGCCCCAGACGTCCCTTCCCTAGGGCAGGTAGAGCAAGTCACACTCCTGCCTCTTTAGCTGAAGAATTCTGCCTCCTCAATCCTCAAGGAACACTTTTCAAATCTTCAAATCCTTCTGTTTTCATTTATGAGCCCTCAAAACTTGTTTGGATTTTTTTCCCTTAAAAAAGTAAGAATGTGGGATTATATACTTGCTGCAAAAATTTCATCATCTCAATGCTTTTCCTCAGAGGGCAGTTGCTGTCATGTATATGTAAGCATGCATATAAGATGGCATACACACACAGAGATGCACATATACTCAGACATACACTCACACAGACACACACACACACACACTCACATACACACAAACATATACACATACTTGTGTTTAGCGGTCTCTGAGCTAAAAAATTATCAGAAAAAATTGCTTGCTTATGTTTGTTGTATTTGCTTAGTTTCTGTTAGTCCTTGAATTTACTTCTTTATTTAGGGGTTATAGAATTTTATTTTAAGACTCTGAAACAGTTGTCATTATTTTTGGAACTTCTATTTTGTAATAGATGCTTATAGACATTCAAATTGTTTAAGATATGATCATCTTTCTTACCAGGATAAACAGCTTTAAATGTAAGTGTGGTCTATGGAAATTTGTACTTCCTACTCCCTTCAGTAAAAGGATCACTTCTGAAGCAAATGTAACACCCTTTCACCTATTGCTTTTATGACCACACAGGAATAAATCACCTCTTGCTTCTACCTATAGAATATGTTGTGTGTCTATTAGGTACAAGGGATTAGGGTTAAGTGAATGGCAGAACTCCTGCATAGTCTCCGCACAGCTCAGTGGAAGAGGAAGAAGACAAATTCAACAATTCCATCAGTGTGGGTGGGATATTAGAGATTAAAA
This sequence comes from Mastomys coucha, assembly GCF_008632895.1. Taxonomy (NCBI): domain Eukaryota; kingdom Metazoa; phylum Chordata; class Mammalia; order Rodentia; family Muridae; genus Mastomys; species Mastomys coucha. The sequence continues at coordinate 5,351,447 of NW_022196911.1, read as the reverse complement.
ACCAGGTTTATTGGAAAAATTGGTCTTGACCAGTTCAACCTTATAAAACCAATCAAAGTCAAATCTGGTGAGTGAAGAAGACAAAATGGCAAGACAACAAAAGAAAGATCTAGAATCGGGGACAGGTGTTTACAGTTACATTCTGAACTTCAGTTACGAACTGTAGAGCTTTGGAAACATTACATGGGGCAGAGTAGAATGTGGAGAGGTCAGAGTTCATATAGGGCAATACTTAAAGAGATGCTATTGAGACCATACTGTGCCTTGTCCTAAGTTACTCCATACTTTGTAAAACTGTGATTTTCCCCAGACTATGTAATACTGGTGTGTTTTCCTGTCTGCAGGCTACCATCAATATTCTGAACATGTTAAGGTAGGTCATGTGATTTTCTCAGTACATTATATTTACTCTATACACGTTATATGAATCATATTTTCAACTTAGAATGTTCATAAGGCTATAACCCTAGTTGAGGAGCTTTGACAGACAATGCTTGGCCAGAGATTCCATTTCACAAGCAACATTTGTCTCTAGTTCCAGGTATTTGAGTGTCCATATGAATAGCACCATTTGTCTGGAATCAGCCTCATAGGACAGACTAATAAATGATTTGTTCCCGGGAATCGAAAGGGTGCCTGCATGTAAATTTATCATGGTGAATTTGGGACATTAGAGGATGGTTAAATCATATCAAGAAAACTAAGCTCTGAGAACTTACTGGATAAAACAGATCAAAGAAAGAGCATAACTCCTTGATTCAGGCCCCATAAAGGGGAGGAAACCTAAGCACCAAGCTAGAAACAGCCCTCCTTGACTCTTATCAAACCACCAATATGTACAATGAGAACTGGCAGGCAGAGAACTCCTGACTCTCCCAGGGTCTTCAACTTGGCTTGATGACTTCACAACTGCTGATGTGACATCCTTGGATTGCCATCTGCCCATCCTCTTGTTCACCAGTTCAGACTTGCTACCCATCCATGCAAACATGCATTCATCTGCTTCCCATTGTGCTTTTGGCTCATGCTCCTGCAGCGCGACTCTGAACCTGCAGCCTGAGTCTATCTATGATCAACAGCCAACAGTCTGAGCACTTCCCCAGGTTCCCGACAGCTGGCTTGTGTTATGTTGTTTCTCAGTGAAGAGTCCATGTACGTTTCTTTTAGCTTCTCTGCTTCTCAGACCCACACTTGCAAAACCTCTTCAATTCTTCTGCAGCCTCATAATCCTTTATAGCCATTCTGTAACCTACAAAGATCTATGTATTGTGTGAGTATAACATGTGATCTGAGAGCTGATATTTGTAATTAAGATAGGAAAAAAAACTGTATTTGCTTGACTAGGGTTATCAAAGAGTAACTATCAAATTGCTGCATGGAGGCGATCAGAGTTTGTGAATTTTTGTTATTCAGTACATTCTGAGATTGTGGGAAGATGTAAACATGTTTGCTTCTGATTCTGGCACAATATATTTGTGAAAAGTGCAATGAAGGCTAAATCTTGCTGTGTAAGCCAGGGAGCTCAGTAGAGATGAGTGGAAGTGTTATTGCAGATGCTCTGTAGGGGCTGGAATGTATACTTTAGTGTAGAGTATTGAGCTAGTGAGGCTGGTTGGCCCTGAGGCTAAACTACTGCAAGCCAAGCTCAGAGAACCCCTACATTAGCCACAGCAGACTTCTTGTAGGCATGACCATTCCATAATGGACCTGAGTGAGTGAGGGCTGCCTGGAAGTTGGGGACCTGGTGAGAGGCTGCATAGACGTTTATGGCAGAAATGATGAGGAGCTAGGCTACTTTGGGAATGAACTGCAAGAGTAGAGGAGAGAGAATTCCACTAGAAGAAACTGGTGTCCTCAGCAAGGGCATGGACTTGGTGTACACAGGTAGACATTTTTCCAGTGCCTTTCCTACACCAGCTTTTTTACCTTTGCCTACTCTGAACCCCCAAATAATTTTCCCAAGATCATATAGTTAGTACATAAAATTAAAAATTGAACCTTTATCTGCTTCTCATCCCAGCCCTTTGTGATGTTTATATGTTGTCTTGCTTCTTTTTCTACATGACAGTAGATTCTGATTGGTTTCACACATCTCTGATTTCTATTTCTGAAGCACAGAACAGGCTGAACTAAGAACAATTTCCTCTAGAAACCCGTTTTTTAACCAGAGATCGTCCCAGTTAATAATCTTTTGACTTTGATAGTGGGATGGCATCCTGCATTTGGTCAAAGTCACGCTTTGAGGTTTTACTTTGAACTTTTACTTTCTTGCGTGGGTGTTGTTTTTAGTGTGATTATTTGTGTGTATTTAGTGTGTTTTCCCCCCATGTTGTTGGACAAAAGTAGGAAGCCACAGCCCCCATTCATCTCCATAATCATCAGGGGAACAGCAGTCTTCTCTGTGCTCTGTTAACCATAGAGGGAAGAGTCAGATTTAAAAACCTTAGTATCTTTGTCATAGATGTGGTTGTCATCATTAAACAGATTTTGACTGATAAGGAAACTTGAATGCAGAGGACTAAAACCAATTCATTCATCCCAGAAAAACAAGGGTCACGGGAGAAAAAATTAAACTCAAGTGATCTTCTTCAATCCAACTCTGCTATCAAAAGTCCATGTTTGATTTAGTCATTTCAGATGACAAAAAATATAAAAGACCAAAGAATGACAAGGCACTCATTTAGGAACTAAATAGAGGTGAAACTACCAACGGGATGTTTCAGCATATGATACTGAAGAAATTAAAGGTCGTAATAGTTCTTAGGAACATGTTTTGAATGATGGATGGGGAGGTGAGAATCTTTACCCATAAAACAGAAAGTGATTTTTGCATTATTATAAGAACAAGTAAGTTATCATAGTGCAACATATTTAAATATGATAAGCATGGTCATATATTTTTAAATGTCCCCTGTGGTACTGAGATTTCCCATAGCTTGTGCTCCATGACTGTTAACTCATTTCCAAAACACTTGTGGTGCTGCCATGTGCCATGGGGTATCTTGCCCATAGGCACTGGGATTCATGCATATTCAGGTTCAGAACACACACAGCCATGATTCCACAGTAACAGACACCCAGGTGTTTTTGAGGTCCTTCTAGACAGCGTTAACGCTAAATACCTTTCCCATCAGCTCTCTGGGGGAAAACAGCTCTCCTCTGATGTATGATGAGGTTGACATTTGAAGCAATTGTGAGCCATTTACTATATGACCATGAGGGTGTGAATAAAAAAGTCCCCATATGGTTCTTACTAAATGGAAGATATACATGCCTCTGTTTTTCTCTGATACTAACCAGGACCCTGTGTGGTAAGAATAAGGTGCTTTCCTTGATGTATGAGCTATAGGCCATTTACTCCTCCGCTATCTTTTTAGGAAATGGCTAGTGTATGCCCACTTCCAGCCAGTGATAGTCAAAGCAGCCAAGACCAGGGCTATCACAACAGCCTTTGCTTTGATCTCTTGTCATTTGCCTTCTAAATCTGCTTAAGCTGCTCTAACAAGACTGAGAGATGAAACAACATGGTTTTATGGACTCTTCATTGTAGAGGAGCCATAATTATAGGCAGTATAATAATCATATACAATTCACAATAATAATAATCATGGACCTTTCTGCCTTTATAACTTCACATATTTCCCACCTACAAGTACTTAGTCTTAGCCAGTGGCATCTTGAATGCATTTATAAGAATATATTTTGTTTATCTTTTAAAATCCATCTTTGACTGTAATACTCAAGACTAACTTGCTCTAGGATTGGTTTCTCCTGAGGCTCCCCTCCTTCCCATCTTCTTCACAAGTCCTCTCTAAGTGCACATTCCTGCGACTTTTAAATGTGCTCAGTTTCCTCTTACAAGGACAATAGACCTGGTTCATGGAATCATTTTAGCTTTCCCATTTTTTTAAAGGTCCTATGTTCAAATACGGCCACCGTGTGAGGAAACAGATTTGAAGCCTGTACTGGCTGGTTTTGTGTGTCAACTTGACACAGGCTGGAGTTATCACAGAGAAGGGAGCTTCAGTTGGGGAAGTGGCTCCATGAGATCCAGCTGTGGGGCATTTTCTCAATTAGTGATCAAGGGGGGTAGGGCCCTTTGTGGGTGGTGCCATCCCTGGGCTGGAAGTCTTGGGTTCTATAAGAGAGCAGGCTGAGCAAGACAGGGGAAGCAAGCCAGTAAGGAACATCTCTCCATGGCCTCTGCATCAGCTCCTGCTTCCTGACCTGCTTGAGTTCCAGTTCTGACTTCCTCTGGTGATCAACAGCCATGTGGAAGTAAGCTGAATAAACCCTTTCCTCCCCAACTTGCTTCTTGGTCATGACGTGTGTGCAGGAATAGAAACCCTGACTAAGACAAAGCCTCAGCCTCTGAATGTCAGCTGAGTTTATGCCATTCACCCAAAGTGACCTGGATGGCTAGTGGTCAGATCATGATTGACTTCAGCTTCTCCGATGCATCATCAAAACAACCCGCCTGTCTTCCATCTAGCAGCCTTGGACCAGAAGCAGAAGTAGCATGGTGTGCGTGTGTGCGCGTACACGTGTGTAGGTGTGTGTTTGGTATGTTTATTATGTTGCTATGGCCAAACTTCTTAATGAAAGGATGAGTCTGTACATTGCGGACATAGAGAGTAACTTAGCAATTGTTCACTCTTCACACAGTACTCATACCAGACCAAGTATCCAGTCTCCTTTTGCTTTCATTTCTGAACTCTTTGGTTTCTTTTATGGCTCTTCCAATAATTTCAAAATGGACTCCATCTGAAGGTAGTAGCTTCAAGTCTTCTTCAAACTAGAGCATCTCCCTTTTCCTTTTTCTGCTTTCATAACTTCATGTGTTTCCCTCGTTAGAAGTACTTAGTGCTAACCAATGGCTTCTTGGATGCATTAATAGCAATATATTTTCTCTTCATTCTCTTTTTTTTTTAAATCCAGCTTTTACTATGCATTTATATCTATTGTGCTGGTATGAACAAAACTATTAACTCAGTAGTATTTTTTTGTTTTTTTTTAAACGTCTTAAGTCTTATTGCCTTCCCTTCCGGTGTTGCTTCTAAGCACAGGGAAATGTGTAAAAGGCAATTTCCATCCTGTGTTCTCTGTCTAGTGACTGGCAGATAAATAAAGCATCCTTTGCATTGGTAACCTTGACATCCTCAGAGCAACTTTACCCTCCAAGGCAGGGTTAGCGAACAATTCCAAACGACTTAAGGATTCAAGGGTGAGGGTGAGCATGCACAGAGAGTAAGATTGACATGAAAGACTCACATATTCACACCTGAAGAAGTCAGCAGAAGTGAGAAGAGGGGAAAACAGGAATGATTTTACAAGTCGAGATGTATATAATGTAGGGCTTCAGTACCAGAGGAAGACATTGCATTTTCCTGATGCACCCATCGCTTTTCTTCTGGAATGGGGAAAGCAGACTTTGTGTCTGCTCTTTCTTAATCCGCCCTTTCATGTAGTACTTCTCTCTCAACGGTAGCATGGAACCATGATTCCACAGGAAGTAATTGGGCTTCTCCACTAATGGATAAGGAAGGACATAAGGAACCTAGTTGAGAAAGCGAAGACAGTCATTCATGCAAATAAATTCTGGCTGTGTTAATATTGCTACTTAAAGGAAGTCACATTTTTATAAGTCTTTAACTCTGTTTTTAAAAAGACAAAAATAGTAACCAGAGCTTATAAGGGCTGGCTTTTCTCCTATAAATATGCACTTTCTTCATATGGCTAGCCACTTGGAGGCTTGGAGGTTTTCAGGGCAGTAATACTGTGGTGTCCTGTTTTTCCCTAGGATGGAAAAGTTCATGTTAGTCTCTTCCGGTGACCTTTCGCTGTCTAAATATTAAGCAGACATTAGTGTAACTTCCTGAACCAAATGACATGGAAGTGTTAGGAGACAAGTGAGGGTCAGCAAATGTTTTCTAATAAAAGGCCAGAGAGTGGCTATTTCAGGCTCTGAGTTGCAGGGTCTGTCTTGGCTCACCTCTGCAGTCAGAGTACAAATGTAGCAAGGAATGGCTATGGCTGAATTCCAATGGGACTTATTTATGGATACTGAAATTGGAATTGTAATTGAAATGTAATTTCAGTGTATCATAAGATATTACTCTTCTTTTGATTTTTTCCCCAATGGCTTAAAAAATGTAAAAGATAGTCCTTGGACTGCCCTCAGACAATGGGCTGTGCCCATTGCTTGATGCTCTCTTGCATAAAGCTTATGTGGCATGATGGTTAAATCATGGTACTGAAGAATAGTACATTATGGTGTGAATTGATGGGGTTTGGGTAGAGTAACATCCCTGATGCTACTGAAGTATTAATATTGTTGAACCATCTAGTTAAGCAGGCTGACTTATTAGTAGAATCTTGATTTCCTGTCACAGGCAAAATTTCCAAAGTTGCCCATGGTCAATAGCTTATAGTTCTAACTATCTGTGTAGTACTGTACTAGTCTGCTTTGTGCCACTTTAACAGAATTCCACATATAGGGTGACTTAGAAAGAAAATTACTCATTTGACCTAGGTTCTATGACATGAAAAGTTTAAGGGCACAATACTCAAATTTGGCAAAAAACTTGTCTTAACATGTGGGGAAGAAATGGGAAGTGGCAAAAGAGGTGTGTGTGGGGGGAAGCAAATTCAGTCTTAAAACCCCACTCCAAGAATCACAATGTTAAATATATTATTAATCTCTTAAAGGCCCTGTCTCACAAAAACTGCTGCAATATAGCTCATGTTTCCAACTCATGAACCATAGGAGACACAATTCACCCATGCCACGTAAGAATGCAAATTTTCCTAAATTCCTCTTCTAGCCCTGAATCCTGAGTTATTCATGACATTGAATTAGGGAAAAGATAGAATCATAGTGACCCAGAGAGTAAAAGAAATAAAAAACCAGAAAAGCTTCTGAAATAGAGGACATGAGATGGTGTGTGTGTGTGTGTGTGTGTGTGTGTATACATATGTGCACATGCTACCATGTACATGTTAAAGTCACAAGACAGTTTGTGAGAATCAGTTCTTTTCTTTTACATTATGCATTCTAGGGATTTATCTAGCCTTGTATAAAATGCTTTGTTATGCAGAGCCATCTTCCTGTCCCCAAACTTACTATATAGCTGGTAGACTATATTTCTTTAAGGTTCCATACACTGAGCATTTACTAAGAGGTTTCAGACTTATTAATCACATAGATATATCTAAATCATCATACAAAGCATAACATCAGAAGTGTAAGATAACATACCATATATATATATGTATATATATATTCATAATTTTATACAGTCTATGCTGGATTACATGAAATTTTAATGTTGTAGACTTTGGCAAAGGTAAACTTTATTCACATATGTTGGAGTTGCAGGCATTTGAGAGAGCTAGCACTTAAACTTTGGGCTTCTGTGTTAAAGATTACCCACATTTTACAAAAAGGAGGGCTGAAGCCTTGTTTGGGCTCCTACAAGGTTCCAAAGATCCTAGCTGGATTCCCTGTTGACTCCTGTATCCTTCCACCAAAATAACAAGGACTTTAACACAACAATTCATTTTAAATGGCAAGTGTCATCTTATCAATTAAGTATCTATGTGAATATGTAGAAGTATTATGATTCTCAGCCATAGTGGCCTCTCCTGACTAGATACCATAAAAAAGCAGAAAAGACAGAGTCATTATAGGATGAGCATAGCATAAAATTCTGGGTCATAACTGTGGGATATATATATATATATATATATATATATATATATATATATATAAAACCAGGATAAATTGCTTAAGAGAAGCCATCAAATCTATAAGCTATATTTGAAATTAAGAAGTCAATAGAATAGAATATATGCTTATGTGCCTAAAACATAATTTTTTTTCTCCTCATTATGTCTTTAACTTGAAGCCAAGGTCCAGGATTCACCCAGGACACAGTCGCCCTTGCTAAGAAGTTCTGTCTCTTTCCCACAGGTTTCTCTGCTGACACCTTCTATATGCCCGTTAATATATGACAGGATCACAACACAGAAATATCTCTTCGGCATGCAATTCATTTTAAAGATCTTTAGTATGACATGGAAAGGGCTGAAAATTGATATGTTCAACTCTTTCTAACTTTAGGGAGCACGTCATTGCCAAGATTCCTACCAATCAAAACAATAAGGAATGGCTTTTAATATTCTAACACCTTGCAAGCACAGGAGGCTATAGTCCCCAAATCTCTGGTTATCAGGGACATTGATGAAAAAGTCTATGATCATTTTGTTACTCCAGGGTTGCTTTGCCCGCTCACAATTCTGCCAGTAGTTCTATAGGTAGAGTTGACAATAGAAGAATATTTCTTAGTCATAAGTCAGATTAACAGCTCCAGACAGAACAGTGTATTTGTATTTTCTCTTTGAGTATATACAACTCTTAGTTATAAACTATATATGAGGCAATTCATCTTCTGGCCACATATGGAAATCTTCATAAATACCACAGAAGGCTGGAGATATGATCACCCAGCCTTTTGTACTCTATTTAAATTTGAATACATATAATGCCTTGAACATTTTTTTAATCCTGTTTATTTCTTGTCCTCCACTTCCAATACTAGTGGATAGTTTGCAAACAGAGGGCAAGCACTGAGCCACAAAATGAAGGGACTGGGCTGCAGTTTCTAGCCACTCTGACCTTCAGTAAGGCTTACTATTCCAGAGTTGATGCCTCCTGTACTGGGGTTTCCTGAAATATTCCTGTTACATGATCCTTATCTCGTTTGCCATGCCAGGCACTTGGGAGGTCCTTCTCGTGTACATTTTCATATGATTAGATGCTAGTTCTGTTTTCAGATCATGTTTCACAGGGCCCAGACCATTTTGGGAAAAGGAAAGTGTAGCTTTCCTAAATGCAGAAAAAAAAAAAATAACCAGCCTAAAATTCTTTGTCCAATAGCAATATCTTTCAAGATATTTATTGTTTGTTTTTTTGTTTGTTTTTTTTCGTGTGTGTGTGTGTGTGTGTGTGTGTGTGCGTGTGTGTGCGTGTGTGTGTATCCATGGAGCCAAAGAAGATATAAAATCCCCTGGAGCTAGAGTTAAAGGCAGTTATGATATTCGCCATGTGGTTGCTGGGAACTTAACTCACATCCTCTGGAAGAGCAGTATGGTGTTAAGAGCTAAGCAATCTCTCCCTCCTTGAAAATATCTTTCAAAATCAAAATCAAAATAAAGATCTTTTTTTATGTGTACAAAGCCTAAAGATGTTTGTCACCATCAAAAGCACACATATCAGAATAATAATATTGATTGAATATTGATTCAAAAATATGAAAATTACATAAAAGACTAACTACATTGATAAACATAAAGTTTTGAAACACTAGTTATTTCAACCTCCTTAATATGTAACATAATGCTTATTAAAAAAAACCTCAACCATGATAGGTATGGTAGTAGAAATGAAGGAAAGTTTGATCAGTAAAAGAATTTTATAAAATATCAGGGTAAGACTATAACTTTACGTCAGTGGTTCTCAACCTGTGGGTTATGACACCTTTCTTTATCAAAAGACCCTTTCACAGGGCTCTCATATCGGACATCCTGCATATCAGGTATTCACATTATGATTCAAAGCAGCAGAAAAATTACAATTAAAAAGTAGCAATGAAATAATTTTATGGTTGGGGGTCACTACATGAGGAACTGCATTAATAGGTCACAGCATTAGGAAGGTTGAGAACCACTGCTTTATAAAACTCATGATGATCTGAGTGGTGTAAACCATTGGCACTGTTAAAATATCTATTGTGAATAAGTCAATAAGATGATAAAATTAGTGTGAAGGAAAGAGAGAATAAAAGTCAGATAGCACAAATATAAAACAAATAGGAAGGAAATAGACTATAGTCTATGGAAAATGATAGTGCACTCTTGTGGGCTAAACATCACACACCTATTGTCACATTTGATGCAAAACAAAGATGGTACTTGCAGTAAACATTTTAAATAAAATGACAAAGTAGATAAAATATCAAAACACAAACATTAAAGAAAGTATACAGCAAGATAGTAAAGGAAACAAGTAGTGACTATCATCACCAGATAAAATTCGTCAAAACACAGGTGATTCCTAGGGCCAAAGACAATCATTTCATAATAGTAAATGACCCAATTAATAAAGAGGGCACTGTACCAGATGTGTGTGCACCCAATACCAGAGCTTCAGAGCACATGGTGCAAAGCCTGGCAACTTCAGCCAAGAATAGACAGATCTCTAAGTAAAGATGGAAAGTTGCCCCTATCTACATAACTCATGAACTAAATAGAAACTATGTGAGGATGCAGAAGAGTTGGACATCTCCATCAGCCAACTTTGTGAAATTAGTGTTTACAGAATTCCACCAAAGAACAACATTGTGATAACCGTCTTCAAGTGTACATCGAGGATGTAACCAAGGGAGACCATATTCTTGGCTACAAGACAAATCTTAATGCATCTGATCAGACACAAGTCATACAAAACGGGTTCAATTTGCATACTTGACTTATTTACTCTGGAAAGGAGTAACAGACAGAGCTCAGGAAAATCCTCAAATATTTGGAAACCAAATAACACATTTCTAAACAAACTGCGGTTTAGAGATGAAAGCAGAAGTGAAATTAGAGAGAATTAGAAAGTCGTTTGGTTTTAAAAATATTTAAGATGTAGTATCAATAGTGGTGGGCTGTGTTTAGATAGCAGCTTACTGCAACAGTGAGAGAAAACCTCCAGTCAATAGTCTCGACTTTCATCCTCAGAGACGAGAGAAAGGAAATGTTAGTTTTTCTTGTCAACGTAGGCTAGATTAAGAGCCATCTAGAGAAATGGTAGAACATTGCTTCTGAGCATGTATGATGAGGGGCACTGTTTCCAGATGAGGTTGGCTTGTGTGTGAGATGAATGGCAGCTCTCCTCAGCATGCGTGGATGCCACCTGTCTGTGGGCCTAAAAGGGAAAAATTTTTAAAAAGTGGAAAATGATAATTTTTTTCTCACTCTTTGAAATAGGATGCTGTTCTTTTCCCCCAGGAAATCATAGTTCTGGACTCTGTAATCATTGAACAACATTTATATTAGAGGTCTTCTGGATTCTGGGTGTTGAGATGGCTTGTCATGAAACTTTTCAGCTTCCATAATGTGAGACTTATTCATCTAGCAAATTGCCTTTTGTCTGTCATCTGTCTGCCTGTCTGTCATCTATATTTATCTATCTGTCATCTATTTGTCTATCCATCTAAATATCTCTCATTTATACCTATCATTTATATTTTCTATATATCTATTACCTGTCTATCATCTTGCTATCTATAATGTATATTACCTATCATCTATCTTTTATATTTGTCATTTACATCTATCTATATATCTATATACCTATTGATCATCTATCATTTATAGCTATATATTTATCTATCCATTATTTATATCTCTATCTATCTATCTATCTATCTATCTATCTATCTATCTATCTATCTCATCTATCTCATCTATCAATCTATCATCCATCCATCTTTTCTATTGCTTCTTTGTCTCTGAAGACTATTGCATCACAATGTATCCAACTTTGAAAAGACTGGCAGTAAAAATTGGTAAGGATATGAATGATTTGAAACTCTGGTAAGATGCTTTTGAAAAAATATAAAATAAATGATGGTCTGTACATAGACACTTGAATATATACTTATGCTCTGACTTGACCATGCTACTAAAAGATATTTACCTAAGAAAAAGGAAACATAGAAATGCTTGTACAAGACTGCTGTGGTAGCATTATTTTTAAACAGCCAAGGCCCTACCCTGGGGAAATGGATGGACAAATACATGGTATTTTTATATCATGGCATTACTCAGCCTTGAAAGCAATTAATTAGATACTTAGAATGACATAACTGAATGTCCATGTAAATCTGTAAGGTGAAAAATGCCAGATACCATTTACTTAATTTATTATTTAATTTGTTGGAATTTATAGAATTGTAGTGATGGGAGGCAGACCAATGGTTTCTTGAAAAACAGAAAGAACGGTAGAGAAAGGGAATATGAAATGGATGGGTGGAGACTTAGGTGACAATGACTATGTGCACATCTTGATAGGAGTGATGACTTTGTCGTGTGATGGTTAGTTTCAACTTGATAGAAGTCAAAATCGCCTTGGCATGCCTAGGAATATTATCTTGATTAGCGTAAGGAAAGTGTGGAAATCTGCTCACTGTGGGTCACACCAATCCCTAGGCAGGGAATCCTGATTTGCAAAAGGCTAGAGAAAGCAGGCCTAGTACTAGCACACATGCATTCAAGCTCTCTGCTTCTCAATGGTGGATATGACATGATCGTTTTCCCCAATATTCTACCATCATGCCTTCCCAGCTCTGATGGGCTATAACCTGGAAACCTGAGCCTAAGTAAACCATCTCTCCTTCAGATTGTTTTTATCAGTATTTTATCACAGCTACAAAAGAGTAACAAAGACACATGGTGGTGGGCACATAACCAATGTATATAACTCTACACCTAAAACAAGCAGCATATTTTTATTTATACTTAACACCACTGTGTTCTTCCTCTGCAGTCTTTCTGAAACATCCACTGTAATGTAAAATATTTAATTTATCGAGAGTACTGTGGTTTAATGGATAGGGCAACAAACTGGATTTTGCTTATGGAAGTGACTTGTATGTACTACTTGGTTATCTGAAAAATGTTAGGCTTTCAAGGTATGGCTTCCTCTGAGAATGAGTCTTGTTACTGAGAGATAAAGCAGGAATTCGAACTCCAAGTCTGGGTCTTAAATATCTGCCTTAAGTCAGCACAGTATACAGTAAAATAAAATTAAAAAGCAAAAGCAATTACATACATATTTACTATATGCTACTATGTATTTAATACATATGAATTTGTAGAAAATATCACACACATATGCAGACAGCACACACGCACACACACACACACACACACACACACACACACACACACACACACACAGTAAATTACCCCAATACATCCAAGTAACCATTTAAAGAACTCTAAAAACATGGAATGCTAAACAATCAGGAACTCCTCAGAGATAAATAACTGCTCAGATCTCATATTTTGAAGATTTTACTCTCAACTATGTAGGACTCTCCTCAATTTTCACTGAATACACATGCTCCTAAAATATATGCCAACAACATGCAAATGTTTACAGACTTTTGTTTACAACAACAGCAAAGAGAAACAAGGACCCAGAATAGCCCTGTGAATCAGACACAGGCTGGTGGATTGGAAGGGAGGGAGTTTGACAAAGAGGAGGAAGAAGCAAGGGAGAGATTGAAAGGTACTGGGGGTGAAGCAGGAGGCCTGAAGCAGAGGGAGAGATATGCAAATGCACATCGACTCTGTAATGAAAAATCTCCTTATTAAAGTGTGCTTTATCAGAGAACAGCCTTCCTTTTAGGAACATATCCAAGCAGAGAGAAAGGCATCTTACTACCCTCATTAAACTGTGCATGGCTTGATGCAATCAGGCTTGTATAATTTGCATATGGAGCAGTTTAATCTAGCTCATCCTGCCTTGCACCTATTGTTAATCACGCCTGGCTTCCCATCCTCCCCCTCCTCTTCCACTAACCCTTTGATTCAGCAGATAAATGAATAGACATCAGGACATCGACATCTTTGTGAGTGATCATGAGCCTTGTTCGTGCAGAATATCCCCTGGTTCAGTGATTTTTTTTTTTCTTTTTCCTTTTTTTTTTTTTTTTTTTGACATTCCATATGTTTCTGACAGTGTCCGTCTTAGTTGATTAAATTTAGAAAAAAATGTATACAGATATATGAACATTATAGAGGAAGATGGTAGGAAATCATGAATGTCCACCTCTGGCCCATGTCTCTGTTCTCCTTTAGCCACAAATGATACAAAGATATGCTTATTTTATGGAATGAGATCTGCTGCTTTCCACAAAGTTCCTTAGAGTCCACATGTGGAATTTCCCTGGAGAAAAGGGCCATTAAGAGTAGATAGGATGTTTTAGAATTACTCTTGACTCTTAAGTGGTGTGCAGGTCTGAGGGTGGTTGCAATTTGGTGTTCTGTGTGCTGGTGCCTAACAAGTGCAGGAAGAGTAATTGAAAGGTTTGGCAAGGCATGAGAAGGGCATGACAAATCCTAAGCAGGGTAAGGTTATTCCCAAGTTTGTTTCCCAAGTGTTTTTCTCAGATATTCATAATCTCTATGTTCATATACTCTCTTAGCGTCAGAGATAAGAAAGACATATAGGAACTTCCCTCTAGAGTCAAGATTAGCCATCAGAAGTCTCAAATGTCGATCAAAGTGTCCACGACAAAACCATCCCCACCCTGTCCAAGCAAAGGACATCCTTAGGCTGCTGCAATGTGAATATCCCACCCTAGCATCATGGGTGGAGCATATATGTGTGTGTGCCACAAGGGTGGGACTCTAAAATTTGAAGTGTCAAGTGTTTAAGTTAAATGTGCACACCTTGTCGGTGTTATGTTGGCTGGGGTGCTGGCTCAACCCATACTCGAATGGCTGGTGAGAGGCTAAGCATGGAGTGTCTAATAGAGTGGTGATGAGCAACCTGGGGCCTGCATGAGAAAGCCCTCCCAAGAATAAACAGCTGGCCTGCTCTTTGAAAAGGAGATGAGAAAACAACCAGAAAAACATTCTTTTTTTCCTAGTGGTTTGGGGAACAGTAAGTGTGGTATTAGGGTTTTTATTAAGGGGGTTGAAGGACCCACAGGCAGGAAGACAGAACAGAGGACTAAGGACTGATTTCTTAAAAATGAGTCAGCCATCTTTTCTCTATAAGGTTCACAAACTCCCTGTTTACCTTCCCTTCTCTTCGGTACATCTCAGGGTAAAGAACTAAATGCAGACCAACCCCTGCAGTCTAAAGTTTGAGTGTTCAAATCCTGTCCTCTATATCTAGCTCCATTATAGAATTACACAAGTATCCATTGTAAGGACCATAAGAGACAGTTTTTACAAGTGCCAAAGTGATAGATTTTCCTCAAATTCTTAGCTATTATTCTCACGTCAATTTTTAGAGATGAGATACCTCCTCTGCTGCCCCTATCACTATGGCCTCCACATTTCTTATTTCTGGGTATCTGTATTAGTCAGGGTTCTCTAGAGTCACAGAACTTATGGTAGTCTCTATATAGTAAAGGAATTTGTTAATGACTAACAGTCTGTAGTCCAACTCCCAACAATGGTCAGCAGCAGCTGTGAATGAAAGTCCAAGGATCTAGCAGTTGCTCATCCCACAAGGCAAGCAGGAGAAGAGAGAGAGCCTTCCTTCTTCCAATGTCCTTATATATGTCTCCAGGAAAAGGTGTGGCCCAGGTTAAAGGTGTGTGCCACCACACCTTTAATCCCAGATGACCTTGAACTTGGAGATCTTCCTGTCTTAATTTTCTGGGATTCATAGCCACTATGCCTCAAGATCTCCATGCCAAGACCTAGGTCAGAAATTTGTATCTCTCAGCCTCCAGATTAGGACCACAGGTGAGCCTTCCAATTCTGGATTGTAGTTCATTCCTGATATAGTCAAGATATTGTCAAATCAGGAATAGCCACTACAGTATCCCACACAGCTGGACTAGTAGGGAGCCTGAGCCTATTCATTGAGTGTTTGCTGTCTCAAGAGCTTGAGCCCCAGTCACACAGGGCAAAGTAGATTTCAAGGAGGGTTCTATCATAACACTAGGGCAGCTTTGACAGCAGCCTAAGCAGCGAGCTGCTGGTGCTCCCATGGATCCCAATTCGTTCCAAGCCTAATCTTTATGGTGTTCCTCGACTGATCCCAGGCACCCCAGTTATTCTCTTCAAATAGGTTCTTTTTCCAACCCAGGCAGGACAATTGCTATGTCGATTGCTATTTCTAGGATACTGCACTGTTCTAGCAAGAGGACCTTGTCTGATGATGTCACTTGCCTTTTGATCGCCATACCATAAACTTCCTATCCATTTGTCACATAAATTCTCTTATAGCTCCATTCCCAATGTCTCCATGTACATGGACCCTTTCCCTGCTGTGCTTCACTGTATCCAGGTACTGTATTCATGCTTTGCCCATACCCTTTTCTTCTCATTCATCCATTTGTTTAAACTCACAGTATTATTATAGGACAGGAGTCTATAGATTGCTCTGGACCAATAGGGAAATGAAAGCATGTTTTCCCAAAGAATGAGGAAAGGCGATACGAAAATGTGCCTAGAACTTCACACTCACCCAGGGATGTGGAGGTCCCAGGAAGGATGGCAACCTCCAAAATGGTATAGGTTTATAGTCATACTTGAAGGATTTGTTACTCTTGCCAGCATCTCTAATGGAGATATGACTCCCCCAAACACGAGGAACTAAAAACTGTCTGTATTTCCCCTCTCTTGAATTAGTGCAGTCTTTCAGAGTAAGGAAACTAATTCTTAACAGTTCTTATCTGATACCCTGGCCCATCAATATTAAGCGTCTAGTGGGTCCTTAGCACATTCCTATTAACTATTAACTGCTGGTACCCTGAGACAGTAAAAAAAAAAAAAATAAATAACCTCAAAACATAGGGTCAAGTCTCCCCTTTGGGCCATATATTTTTCTAAAGCTCAAGTCTAACCACCATGAATGTTGTTCAAAATCATTTCCTTCAGAACTGAGTTGCCTAAGATAGATGTCTGACAGGGAGTAAAAAGATTCTCTACTTAGCACTTGATCATAAATCTCGTTTAAAGGCCACCTTGCAGCACCAAGTGAACCACCTCTTAGATGTCAGACTATTGCTGGCCCACACTTTCTGTGTTCCTCCCAAGGTGAGGAGAGATACAAGAGTTTCAATTCCAGCCTAGCCTTAGTCTGTAACTAGCCCTGCTCTATCTCGCTGCTAGCAAGCAGAGAAGAATACAAAATGCCTTTTCTCATTCATAATGATTGCTATCAGACCTCTGGGAGATCTGATTGAAAAAACCGAGTCCTTCTAGCCAAGCTGGAATCTGGAAATGAGCTTTTTATAGTTTCCAGAAGCCTTGGAATGAAAGAAGATGTTAGGAGAACAAGTGGCAACCAGGTCAGAATCAATATTTATTGGCTTATTAAAGGAAGGGGGATGTCAGGAGCAAGCTTCTCTCCACGTGTGTGGGCTGGGGAATAGGAGTCTGTGAATGCCAACTGCTGCCTGCCTGCGAAGCCCAACTGTTAGGGTCAAGCAATCCCATCGTTCTTCTATTTACAAGCTTTGAAATTTCTCATTTAACATGCCACCGGTCATGTATGTTAGCCATTCAGGTATTAATACAGCAATTATTACAGCAGAAACGATGGCTAGTTTTTTTGTTTCATCTCTTTCTCCTCACTCTGCCCTTCCCCTGCCTGCTTGTCTTTTCTCCCTCTTGGCATTTATCTCTGTGAGGAGCATGCTGTTAGGATTTTAATCTTCAAAGACAGTCTGCCTCTGTGTTATAGAAGTCATGGATGGTCTCTTGAGTGAGTCTCTCACTCTATTAAGGCACCTAGACACGTGGACATGCGGGGTTCTAATGAGACTGGATTCCCACAGAGTGTAGGGAGTCCTGGGAGATGCCCTCCCCACCTTATTTCTATCATTTGCTTTTCCTTCCACCGACAGTGAAAATACCCTTCATTATTGCTGATGCTAAAAATTCTCCTACAAGGCTTTCTCCTCTAGATCAAAGTGCTCTCTTGGGAAGAGAGGGGTTAAGTACTAAACCTTACATGAGCCTTAGCACTCTTGATTAATTCATGCAATTCAAACATTCAAAACAACTTGTATCAAGAAGCCAGTCTGTACCTGACACTGTGCTACACACTCTATAGAAATTGGAGCATATCATTTTCTCCAAAGCCTTGAGTGGGAGCAGGCTCCCTCATTATATCAATTTCAGAGTTGGCTATGAAATTTTCTGAAGACTTTTTAGGTGACAAGTGACATGACCAGAATTTGACATCAGTCTTACCTGGCTTCAAATTTGAGGCTTTTCCACCATTCACAATGAAATTAAATCCCAATCGCTGTAACTAAAATACTGAGCTAAAGACAGTGGCCTCTTCTCTGGTAGTCCCCAACTACAAGTAGATGAAATTGGACACATTCAGGGTAGTATGGCCAGTGCCATTCCCTAACGTATATTAGGGAAGATCATCACACACAATAGTACTTGGATATTATTGGAAAATTGAAGAGTAGAGATTCATTCATTGATTAATATTGAATATCTAGTATGTGCCAGGTAATTTCCCACTTGCTGGAGATACAGCATTGTATAAGTAAACCCGCCAAACCAAAACAATCATCACAAAACCTCTATGTTCCAAAGTCTCTATAAACCTTTCATTCTAGTGATGACTAACTTGGCCATCCTCTGCTATACATATGCTGCTGGAGCCTTGAGTCTCCCCATGTGTACTCTTTGGTTGGAGTTTAGTCCCTGGGAGCTCTGAGGGTACTAGTTAGTTCATATTGTTGTTTGTGCTTTGCCCTGTGAAGATTCTATGCCCCAGTGTAGGGGAATGCCAGGAAGTGGGAGAGGGTGAGGTGATGAGCAGAGGGAGGGGGAAGGGAACAGGGGATTGTTTTAGTTTTTAGGTTTTTTTTTCCTTATTTTCTTTTCTTTCTTTTTTCTTTTGGAGGGGAACCTGGGAAAGGAAATATTGTAAATAAAGAAAACATCTAATAAAAAAAGAAAGAAAAAAAAGAAAATGAAGTGCAGGAAAAAGAAGAAGAAGAAGAAGAAGAAGAAGGAGAAGAAGAAGAAGAAGAAGAAGAAGAAGAAGAAGAAGAAGAAGAAGAAGAAGAAGAAGAAGAAGAAGAAGGAGAAAGACACTAGGTTGCAAGAATAGTCGATGGAAAGTAAAGATACAGGCAAACCTGTCAGAAGAGCCAGATAGGATGGTTGTGGAAGAGATATTGAGAAGTGACATATTTGGAAAGTAAAACCAGTGTTGTTTGTTGACTTACTATTTACAGGGCCAGAAAGGGAGTAGTCAAATGTAAGTTCATTATTTTAGCTAAACATCTGTTATTTGGGTGATCTCTGCATCCAAGTCCCCTGAAAGACTTGTCTATACTTCCCAATTCTGGTCACTCTCCATCATTCTTATGGTCATTGCAGGTAGGAGTTGACCTCTAGCACTGTTCTCCACTGCACCCATGTTCTTGTGTAAGCCGGCAAAACCCTCCATAATGAGAAGCCCTTACTGAGATGTAACAAGCTTAAGTAGGGGTATGAAGAGTTTAATTTTGAATATTTCCAATCAGTATTTCTACTAGGTATTCAGGCATGAATAAGCAGCTAAATATTTGGGCATGGAGTATCTTAGCTGGGAATAACAATTAGGGGTCATTCATCTTTGTACAGTGTTTAAGGGTGGATCAGAAAAACCTCAAGGACTAAGCTGTGTAGAACATCCCTAATCAGAATTGAAGTTGGAGCTAGAGAGGTGCAGAAAAATGGTAAGCTATGAAAAGAGAGTAGACAGTAGAACCAGGAGTCATGTGTGGTGGAATCTAAGTGGAGATGTCATTTAAGAGGAGGAAATGTGTTAAAGAAGATAAACCAAAGGATTCATTCACCCTTGGGTTTCTCACTATGGAGGGTTTTGTTGGCTTACACAAGAATGTGGGTGCAGTGGAGAACAGTGCTAGAGGTCAACTCCTACCTGCAATGATCATAAGAATGAGGGAGAGTGACCAGAACTGGGAAGTATAGACAAGCCTTTCAGGGGACTTGGATGCAGAGATCATCCAAGTAACAGACAGAAAAATGAAGTTTGTTTCCATTTTCTGTAGGATGGTAGAAATGATAACTCATTTGTGCTTTAATATCAAGAAACCAAGAAGGAGAGAAGACCATTGCAAGAAGCAGGTGAGAGATGAGAACTGCTGGAGGAAGGCCTTTGTGTGGGTGATGAGAGTTGGGACCTGGTAGAGGACACGGAGGCAGGAGTCTTTGCTCAGAGCTCTTTACCTATGCAATGAAGTATGGAAGCAGAATATTCCAGCAGTTGACAGAATCTAGAGTCACCTTGGAAAGAATCTCAATGAAGGTTTGTCTGCTTTGGATGCTGTAGGCATGCCTGCGAGGGATTCTCTTTGCTGAGCAGATCTGCCCTAAATGTGAGCTTCTTCATTTCATTGGTTGGGCCCTGGTCTGTATGTAAAGGATACAGTGTGTTGAGCTCTGGCATCTATGGATCTGTTCTTCACTTTTTCTGACTCTGGGCATAATAATATTGGTTGTCTCAAGTTCCTGTCATTACAACTTCCCTGCCATGGTAGACTATAACCAGGGACTGTCCACTGAATAAACTCTTCCTGAATTAGGTTGGCTTTAGACGGGGTATTTTAATCTAGCATCAACAAGAATGACACCAAGACAAAGATAGGCCACAGCTTACTTCAGCTCCCTGCAAGTGACTTCCACCTTGGAGCAATGTTCTTAGGTCAAGATGCAAACAAGTTAGGGAGGGTCGGCAGTTTGCAAAGGTAGGAGATATTTGTCTAGGGGTGATTCAAAGGTCTGGTCATCTGAGTTGATTTCAGTGCAGTGTTTTTATGATTTACTTGAAATCAGTGATCATGAATTTGAAGTGAAAATACAATAATAGAAGATGGATATAGAAAAGTGAATATGACAAGTCTATTCTGTTTCAAATGTCTTTCAATGCTAATGATCTTGGAGACCTGAGATGGTGGTCATGCTATCCCTAGGCTTGGTATATAAGCACCATCCTTAAACTTCCACCCTCAACAATCCTGGACTTTCCCTTCCACCTTTCATCCATGGGCATCACTCCAATACCCCTTCTTTGTTTGTATCTATTTGGAAAAGATAAAAAATAAAATCCAGTGGGCTCTCCTGAGGCATCATGTGCCAGTATCACAGAATGCTAACAGCATTGTAGACCATTCAGGCTGGAAGGGGATTAGCAAATGAGAAGCCAAGAAAAAAGAGGTGATTTACATAAACTCATCTAATTTGGAATAAGGATGGAGCTGGTACCAGCATCTAAGTCTCCTTCCCAGTGCTCCTTCTGGCACATTCCATCATCAGTTTCCAGAACTCAACACAACTGCATGAGGTCTCTCAAGTGTGAGGGGAAAGTGGTTCTTGTAATGAATTTTGCAGTGTCACTATGTGCCAGATTTGAAATTAATTTTATTGGATGGTCAATGCTCTAATAATAAGTCATTTAAATAATGAGACCTGGGACAACTACCAGAGGTGTCAGATTTTAATTTTATCACTGAGCAGCAAGAATCTTCAAAGTCCTCTTCTACTCTCCCTACTATGTCAGACTCTACAGCTACTGCCTAAAATTACGGGTAGTACTTCTCATAGGCCCAGTGCCCACTCACATCTAGTTAACAATGTCAATTCTAAACCTTCTATTAGGCCAGTTGTTATTAAATGTGAAAACAGGGGAGTAGCATACTATTGTATATTACATAATTAGGGAGACAAGCCACAAAAAATTACTGTTTGGTTGTCCATAATTATACAGTCTATTTTTATCTCCCCTAAGACAAAATGGGATGAATGGATGCACACTTTCTGTGATGTGTTTCCTCTTCATTCCACAAGAAGAACTTAATTGGTTGAAGCAGTTATAATTTGGAGTGTGTGTCTGTGTAGGGGTGGGCAGATCATGGAAGAATTGAAGGCATGGGTTGCCCCCTGAATATTCTGTCCAATTGCCTGATGGGGCTCAATGGCACCAGTGATCATTCTGAAGTGGCCCATGGGTAAGCCCATAGGGTGCAAAGTTTACAGAAGAGAATGAATATGCCTAAATCAGAATGAATGAGAGAGGTTAGCTCTTCTAGACATGTGAAATGCCAACGAGGATTTGTTCTCAAGTCCAACCTTTATCTAAGTGTGGATATGGAGAGCTATGACCTTCTCTGTTATGACGGAGTTCCATCTCAAGCTTTTCATGACCTTGTGGATGTACATGTAGTATGTATGCATGTAGGCAATGATCTTCTGGTAAGGATAGAATGAAGAGAAGAGAGGCTATCGTTTGTAGTGTAATGTTGAGACATTTATAATGTAGGCCAGAAGTTGAAGAATAATTGTTTTTCCACTGCAAAACCTCTGAGATGGTTTTACAGGCTAGGTCACAACAGTTCTTGCAAGTACTAAAAGGATACTTGGAAGTCTACTAATGTAAACCTTTTTTACAATCTTGCCTGACTTTACATATCTAAAGGACTGGTCAGAAACTGTGGGTGCTTGAAAAGTATGTTCTACACTCTGAATCCAAGTCCTTTCTCCAAATCATATCATCCTTTTAAACTTTGTGTAGAATACTCATCGTAAATGTTACTGTTCTCTGTGTGCTACTGGACATATGGATGGAGGAGTGTCAGATAGCTTTAATTTTCCACACACTTGTGACATGGAAACTTAGCCAGTAAGTCAGTATTAGCAAAATGTTCATAGAAGTGTAGTAAGGTTTTCAGAGATGCGTGAGTTGGAATGGGAGAGATTGCTCAGTGGTTAAGAGCACATACTGCTCCTTCAGAGTTTCCTGGGTCAGTTCCCAGTACCCACCTGGCAACTCATAATAAACTCTAGTTCCAGATTCAAGGGATCAGATACCCTATCTGACCTTCATGGATTTTGGACATCCACACAGTACACATACACACATGTAGACAAACACTCATACAAATGAATGGGGGGAAAGCTCATAGGGTTTTACCCCTTAGAGATAAAGAGCAATAGGAAATTAACACATGCTGAGATGAGGAGGGTTAGCTTTCCCCAGGATGCACTCCCTATTTGATTATCCATTGCCTAGTGATCAAGTCTAAAAACATAGATTCAGCAGATCCCACTTATTAATTAATTAATTAATTAATTAGTATTGAAAAGGAGGCCATGATTTTGAGAGCCAACAGAGATGAAAGAAATATAAAGGAGGTTGTGGGAAGAAGAGAGTGGAAGGAAAACAAAGTGATTATAACTTAATTAAGAATAAAATAAATTTAACGAGAGGAATTATCCAAAACTATTTAGGCACCCAGAGGACCAAATCTCAGGCTTCAATAGATGAAATGGTACATGTATGTGTCTCCATGTGGAAGAACACAATGACAGTATCCCAGGCAAAAGGATTTATACACACACAAAAGAAGGATTGAAGTTATCCTTCTCAGGTATAATACAAAGGCATCAACTCACCAATTAGTTCTTTAAAAATCTTTTTGCCAAAATACTGTGCTGGATGCTAGGAATGAACAAAGATGCCCGTGATAGGCCTTTGTGTGCAAGGGACTTACAACGTGGAGATAAGAGAAGACATTGACTTTATCCCTGGTGTTTGCTTCTATGACACAAGGCATGTGTGTATGTGGTCTAGCAGGGGTGAGGTGAAGCATCACACAGGATGCACTGGCTAGTTTAAATGGAGCTTCTGGAGTCTGTCTAGGGCCAGATCCTGCTGCCTACAAAATGACAGTCTAGGAGGAGAGGTGACTCACTGGTTTAAGACAACAGAGGTCATGCTTAGCACGTGGATTCTTTGCAGCAGACAATGATAAAAGTGCTACCTTCTAACTGACAGGTGTCATTACTGGGGAAAAGCTTGGGTCAGCTCATGAACTTTGTCTGTCTTGCACATGAAGATAATGGAACAGGGGACCACAGCAGTGTGGAGGAAAATGTCATTGTGTAGCCTGAGCTCAGAGACCGTGATCTCCACAAAGACTCCCCTGAAATGCTGGGGGAGTTGACCTGGAGCTCTCTGTTCCTCAACCAGGTCTTTACAATCCTCAAAGCAGGGACCACAGGAAGGAATAATGAGGGCTGAAAAGATAGAGACGATGGTCAGAGCAGAGGCTGAAGTGACAGACCAAAGCTTTGGGTAAAGGGCCTCTAGCTTCTCTGTTTCTAGATACCAGTCTAAGGCTGTCTTCTGGTTCAGCTGACATTTACAGAGAAACCAGAACACTATCTCTGCCTTGAGAAGGTGAGGCTTTCTTTACTGGCTTCATCACATGTGTGTTTGGGGGATACAGCTGCTGCCTAGGCCAAGAATTCTGGTCCGGTTTTCTTGGGCTTTCTTCAGGGTCATTTAGAGTTGCACAGGGCATCCAGGGAAAGGATACTGTCTTAGTTGGGATTTTACTGCTGTGGAGAGACACCATGACCAAGGCCACTCTTATCAAAGACATTTAATTGGGGCTGGCTTACAGGTTCAGAGGTCCCGTCTGTCATTATCAAGGTGGGAACATGGCAGGCATGGTGCAGGAGGAGCTGAGAGTTCTACATCTTCACCTGAAGACTGACTTCCGGGCAGCTAGGGTGAGGGTCTTAAGCCCATAGCCGCAGTGACACACCTACTTTAACAAGGCTACTCTCTGGGCGAAGCATATACAAACCATCACAGATACCCTTTTAGGTCATCCCAGGGTTTCACGGCAGCAAGAGGTAATGGACAGCACATCTTATCATAATTCCTTCACATTCTTTTTCTTCCTCTCTGGCCTTGCTCACCAACTCCCTTTCTTGCCTTCATCACTTCTCTTTATAACAGCATACACACAATCGCTCTGAGGCACCCTACTCCATCTCTAACACAATGAATGTTGCTGTCAGTTCAGATAAGAGCTCCCGCTGCATAGAACAGCAATATTTCCAGTCCTGGCAAACACGATCATAAGTTCAGTTTATTAATATTGCAACAGTTGCACTAAATGAGATCACTTGGCTAACAAAACATTTATCAACAAAACGCTGCCACCTACTGAAGTTTTGCAAACAGCCCAGATGATTGGATAAGATCACAAATTCACTCTGTCACGAGCTTCTGGTCGCTTCTGAAATCGTTCAGAAACAAGAATGATAACCAGCCAAAGCAGACAAGACGTCTTTCTCACACAGTCTGCTTAGAATGTGGCAGGGTAGATCCCACAGAGATGTGTCCAAACAGAGAAGGGGGTACTGTTTACTTCATCACAGAATTTTCTAGCAGGGTTTGGGGAATGGCCCCACACACCTGCAGGAGAGAGTTGTGTCTGTTATGAATCATTTCTACAGAATGATTTGCAGCACAAGTGCTCTGTCTTCAGCGGAGGCAAGTGAGAAACACTGAATTTTTATTTTCGTCCCTGGGAAAATAAATATGTTTGGTTTGAAAAGACAATCCATGAAACTTACAATGAAAAAAAAAAAAAACCGCAGCGGTTTTTCTATGTGACTCTAAAGTGTGGCATTATGCTTTCCTTTTAAGATTTGTTTTAAACTGTAGAAAGCGCTTTCAGAAGGGAGAATTAAGTCGTTTATTTTGCATCTATAACGTTCAGAAGACGTTAAAAAGTAGTGGGGCAACTAATTCGTAACGCCCAGGGGGAGTGTGATGGGGAAAAAAGCAAAAGGCAGAGTTATTAACTGCATTGTTTTTCTAAAGCCAATATTCTCTTTCCTCGTAAAGAAAAATAGCAGGATGTAACTTTGAATATAGGACAACAAAGGGTTCTGAGGCTCACCCTCAAGTCCCCCAGCTCAATCCTAAAGCCAGCTGGGCTGGCTAACAAAGAAAAGAAAAAAGCAGGTGGGAGTAACTATCCTCCCCTCAGTACCATAGGCACCAAAGAGGAGACGTTGGTTGCTAGAGTCTAGAGTAGTGCTTTGCATATGACAGGGGCCCATGAAATGGAACAGCTACAGAGCCTGGACCTTTCGATTGAGTTCCCAGGCCACAAGGATCCTTTGGTTACTCATGTTCTGCACCTCTTGCACCATGTGGTTTTCAAGGGCTGGACCGGCTCCTTTGCTCTGGAGCTGTCTGTATTTCTGTACTTTGTGTAAGGAATTAGCAGCAGAGAATGGCTCCGAATGTATGAAAGGGAGCGAGCAGGAAGGCAGAACCCTGATGCTTGCTTATGGTTAGGTTGAGAGAGCTACACTGGGATTCTCCTGTGCACAGCCACATCTGGGCTCCATCAGTTTTCTAAATTTATCCCACAAAGTGGGCTGGAAAGGGGGCGGGGTGAATGGGAGCGTGAGAGCAGGCATGACTCAACTGTGTAAGAGCACATGGCACAGCTTTTCTAGCATCGAGTGTGTAACCAGTCTGGGAGGCACTATGCCTGTGTCGGCTGTGTTTCACATGATGCTGAAAGGTAGCAATCACTGTACCCATTTTACAGACAAAATAAACCAAGGCTTAGAAAGGTGCAGTGACTTGGTGAGGTTCACTTAGCTTCAACTTATGGGTATCTTCTGGCTTGAAAAACCCTGCTTCGGACTGTTTGCTTTTCTCTGGATGCCGGGGATGAACTCAGGGACCCCATCTTAACCTCTGATCTATATCCTAGAATCCTTTCACTTATTTTTTTTTTTTTTTTTTTTTTAAGACTGTCTCAAATTGCCCAGGTTGGCTTTGAACTCACTCTTTAGCCCAGGCTGGCTTCAAACTTGCAGTCCTCCTTCTTTAGCCTTCAGAGTGCTGTGATTATAGCACCAGTGCCACAGCACTATCTATCTATCTATCTATCTATCTATCTATCTATCTATCTATCTATCTATCTATCTAGGCTTCTGTAGAGAGGATTAAGTAGAGTAAGGGGGAACAGAGGAATCCTGCCACTCTCTTCTACCTAGGGAAGTGGCACTTCTCTTGCACATGGGGGAACAGTGTTCCCAGCATGCTAGTAAATGAGCTCATGGGTAGGAAACCCTTGGATCTCCTTAGAAGTAAGTGAGTATTTAAAAAAAAAACCCAGCCATTTGTATTACCCTTGTAGGTGATATGGTTTCAAATGGACAGAGAGCACAGTTTGTCTTCTGTTCAAATTGGCAATCCCTTCATGCCATTCTGGGAATTAGTTCAGAACTGACTACAGGAAACATAAATCACCTTTCATGCTCGTACCATTTCCTAGCAGGCCTGTATTTTCCCAGGAGGTTCTTTCTCTGTAGTAGATAAAAGTTTGCCTGTATTTCATGTGTTCTCACTTCATTTTACTCCTCAGGAGATACCAGCCTGTATCCATCATCCTGGGCAATGGAGCATCCTGTCCCAGACACTTAAATCCAAGGTGGTCCCCTCTAAATTCTGCTTCTTCCACTGCACATCTCCATCCCTTTTATTGTTATCAGGGGGCATATTCTCCTTCTCAGTGAAAGGAGAGGCGCATTTGTGAATATGTGACAATAACCTGCATGCAGCTCTCTGATTATAAATATCAAGTGTTATGAAAGCCCCATCAGTGCTCCGATCAAAGGCATGGGGGACTCAGTGCTGAAGCAGCAGGTGACCCTGTACAACCAGAACAAAGGAAAATGCTGAGTAGACACGGGCTCCCAGGAAATTCACATTAAAGACTTTTGTCTGTTGCATTTTCAGCTTAGCTTATGAAAGGACTGAACCAAAAGCAGACAAAGTCATTGATGTTACAATGCTACCTGATAATTAGCCATAAGTTCAAGATCTACTGATCGCTAACATTCCCTACGTTTAGCTGCTAATTCAGGTAATAGTAAGTGCTGGCTATAATAATCACCTTTGACCATGGAGGGTGAGAATGAGTTTTGCCAAGTATTTCCATTGACTTCATCGTTTAGGATGATACTGGGCTATGTGTCTGGGAGAGGTTCAGATCACAGACAGCTAATGTAGAGTATTTGCCTAAACAGTAAAATCCTTTTTCTTTTATGGGAAAAATATATTAGTTTTTCTCAGTATTGTAACAGAAAAGAAAGGAAAGATCCCCAATCCTCTTTCCCTCAAAAACAAAAAACAAAAAAACAAAATACAAAACAAAAACAAAAAAAGAAAGTGAGAGGAAGGGAAGGAGGGACAGTTTAGAAGGCACAGTCCATCAGGCTGGAAGCCGTGGTAGCTAGAGCTGTTGGGTTTGTAGTGGTTGAGATTTTAGCAGCTGGTTCCATGACCTCAGCAGACAGACACTGGAGATGAGATGGAAGCAGGGTCGGGCGATCACCCTAGTGAGCCTGTTTCTATACCCCAGGCTTCAACTTCTAAAGATTTCACTGCCTACCCAAAACTACACCAGTATCTGGGAGCCAAGTGCTCAAACACGGGAGCTCGTGAGAGCCTGTGCCAGCCATGGGGGACATCCAATCACACCCAAACCAGGCACAGGAGAATAACTAGCTCTGTCCTGAGACCCATTGGCTGCTCAGATAGGCTGCAACCATCGTTGTTGTCTACAAAGCAAGGAGGAGGCAGGTATAGTTAACAGGGGCAATGATGTCTTCCATTTTTTTAAAGGTCATTGATTAGGTTTATATAGAATGATAAATCTGAGAGAGAAAAAAATAATTTTGTCTCTCACAAAAACACCTCTACAGAGAGCAAAATTCATTAGGAACAATTTTCTTTCTTTCTTTCTTTCTTCTTTCTTTTTAATAATAAATTATTTATTATTATAAATAAGTACACTGTCGTCTTCAGGCACACCAGAAGAGGGCATCAGATCTCATTACGGGTGGTTTGGTGAGATGGCTCAGCAGATAAGAGTGCTGACTGCTCTTCCAAAGGTCCTGAGTTCAAATCCCAGCAACCACATGGTGGCTCACAACCCCCCTCTCCCCCGTAATGAGGAACAGTTTTCTATGAGTTCAAATCTGAAAGTTTCCGTGACAAGCAAGGGTCAGTTTTGTGGTGACTTCGTGACATGGATTCTGTGGGCAGAGGTAGTATCAGACTGAAATGAGAGGGGAAAAAAAAAACTCACGGCAATGATGTGGGAAGGTTCGACCAATGGGCAGTGCTCGAGGAAGCTTGGGCAGGAGGGTGGAGGTCTTTTTCTGCGCCTCTCGGTGTGATGGACATCCCCAGCAGCAGCTCTGCTTCCTTGGAGAGCTGGCTCATTCTGGCTGGCCTCTTCATTTGTGTTGAACCCAGATCCCTGGTGTTGGTGACAGCCCTGTTGCTAACCTGAACCTTCTGGTTCCAGGAGGAACGCTAATGTCCACTGAGTATGCCTGAGTTGACTTCTTGTTCCTCTTCTGGCTTCGGGGTTCAGCTGTCCCTGGGTACCACATGCCTGATTTCACTGCCTCACCGACACAGTGTAATAAATACTGCCTCACAACTGTCAACCCAAAGTCAGGATTGGTCAACAAACTAGTGCTGGACCATGTTTCCAAGGTACTGGTGTTATGAAGATGTGCCTGGGAAGCAGCCAGAGGAGGTTAGCTATCTGGTACCATCTAGTGCATCTGTGTGCACAGAGATAAGTTTCTCTACTTCCCCTAGCTCCACATTCTTTTTCAAAAAATAAATATAAAAAAATAAAAATAATAACTATGTCCTATCACTGGTGAAATATGAGATCAGCTACACATAAAAAAATGTTCAGCATTGTTCTTGGCACAGAATTAGTTTTCCATAACAGATGGGCAGGCAGAGCCACCCCTTCTGGCTGCTTTCCACAGACTCTGTAGTTCCCATCCCTTTCCCATTTCTTTAAGCTGATGACACCTGCCATGTTTTGCATGTGATACCTAGGTCAGGCCCTGCTAATCCCAAAGTCTCACTAGGTTCCAGATACAAATAGAAGCCTCGAAGAAGGCCCACTGCAAAGCCGTCAGGCGAGGCACAGTTTAGAGGCATATTGGTCTCTTCTGGTATGAAGCTCTTGTCTGGAACTCAATGTTTCTGCACAATGTTCTAAAAGTCACCCTTTAACTCTACTGCCAAACTTAGGGAACATGTGTTATTCATTCAACTTATTATCTGCTAAATTGCATAAAGTTCTTGGCAAAGCAGAAGGTCGTTGTCCATTTTATGATTAGCTGTAGTGGACTCTGAGTTTCTGGGAGGTTCCTGATGGGGAGTGTGGCCCTGTTGCTGGCCTGCTCCAACTGTGTCTTCTGTGCTTCTCATTGTACCTTAGGATTGGGTCTTGTGTGTTGCTGTAATTAGTTATTTCTCTTGTTGCTGTGACCAAATAACTGACAAAAAAGGAACTTGAGTGAATTGACAAATGGGACCTCATAAAGTTGCAAAGCTTCTGTAAGGCAAAAGACACTGTCAATAGG
>NW_022196911.1:5316860-5320168 GCF_008632895.1 Mastomys coucha | reverse complement strand
GAAAATATCTAATAATAAAAAAAAAAAAAGGAACTCGAGTGAGTGTTACTTCAGCTAACATTTTGAAAGTATGCTATCTACCCTGGAAGAGGACAGCATGACGGCAGGCATCTGCATGGTAGCAGGAGTGTGTAGCTGGCACTCCTTGCTCCTTACATCTTGGAGGGCCAGGAAAGTCAAGAGTGGATGAGAAATGGCCCCACACTACAATAGCTCAAAACTTTCTCCTAGTGGCCTACTTCATTGCTACCTGCTGAGGACCATGAGTTCAAACACAGGAGCCCACAGAAAGCATTTCACATTCAAATCCCAATGCAAAGAGTTGAGGATTTATAAGACATGCCATTTATAAGATATGACAGTGAGCAGATGGGGCTGGGACAATGATAAGCAAATAGATGAACCCTGACATCCACCCATCATTGAGTTTGCATGAGGACAGGACAAACTCTCCCAAAAGCTCCCAACAAGCCATTCTGCATACACCCTTGTATATACCAAGGAAGTCCTAGGGTGACGAGTTCCTAGGGACAAAACTCAGTTGCTATTCCCTTTGCAGAAGTCCTAGGTGGTAGTTTTATAAGTTGGGGTGGGGGAGGGGAAAGGCCACACTTTGGTTTGATTTTCTTTTGCTTTTATTGCTGGGCTCCTCTGAAACCAAGTTGAAATAGAGTACTTTCTCTCTGATAGTGTTTCCTCCTCAACCTGATCACGTTTTCTTTCCCTTCTCTGCTTTAATGGTTTCATCTTCTAGCTATTATGATCCCTCTCTATCAGTTCAGCTTTCCCTGTACTCTTAATTGGCCAAAATCATCTCTTCACCTGCAGGCTGAGCAGTTGCGGCGGTCCTCCCTGGTGTGGAGAACCAGGGCCCAGCTGAACTGGGTGTCTTTCATTTGACATCCTTTAATGCTTCTAATCCTGCACTGAGTGTATGCCCGTAATGCAATTCCATTAGAGAACTCCATGTCCTTCATCCCAGCAAGGTACACTTTGCTCTAACTCTGGCCATCTTGCAATCCTACTAATAGCCTTTTTACTGTAGGGGAGACCGTCTATAGCAGCATCTAAGAGTGCCCATCCATCTGATGCCTCCCTAGCAAGGGCAAATGGGGGCCTAAGAGGAGGACAAACGCATTGGTCTCCCACTCTAATTGCAGTTAAGTAAAGGAACTGGTCACCAGCAGAATCACCAGGCCTTTTGTGCTGAACTACGTGATTCCACACTCTACTCTCCTCACCACTGCAGACCCTGGACATAGGTGCAAAGCTAAGTGCTCTATATACTCAGGACATTTGTGACACTGGATAGAGGGCATTTCATCATTAACACTGACACAAATCACCATCTGAAGTTTAAAGAGAGAGCAGGGCAGAACCATGCAGTGTCGAAAGGTACTTTTCATAATTTCTCTTTTTAAGCAGTGAGCCTGGTGCTCCGTGAGGATGGATTTTTCATCTCAAACTAGAATGTGGCTTCTTTAATTGTTTTTTTTCTTTCAATATGTGTTCCTTTCTGCATGCCTCATCTTACATAGCTCAAGAGGAAGCTTCTTGCCAAGAGACAATGGGTTAAGATTCACTTGAGTTCTTTTAGTTTCTTTTTTTTACTTTCTTTCTTTCTCTTTTTTTGTTTTTGTTTTCTTTTTCAAGACAGGGTTTCTCTGTGTAGGCCTGGCTGTCCTAGAACTCACTCTGTTAGTTTCTTTTAGGTAAAAGACTACTTATTGCCTATGTTCACGGAGGGATAGCCTCCTCTGGTCCTTGCAGGTGGGTAAGGTCTTGTTTTTACTGCTTAGAGTAGGGACCATACTGCTATTTGCATGGAAGGAACACAGACATGGCAAACACCTTTGACCTTTGCATTGGTTGACTCTCCTCTGAATTGCCACTGTGCCTCCTGTCTACATTCTAGATTAGCTGATCTCCTCGAGGCAGCTCTGACAGTCTGACTTCGCTGTGAGTAGGTTGATCCTGTGCTTCAACTCTTCCTGCACTAGCTTTTCCCATGGCACTCTCCCTGGAACAAACAGTACAAGGTACGAATGAATGGTGGTTCAGTTACTAGAACGAAACACTGTGTCCAGAACAAGGATTTCAAAGTAGGACCAATTCCTAGGAAAACATCATTGTCTTAGAATAACCCTGTGGCTTTATGCTGATGTCTTTGTGTCTAAGGCTGAGATTCCCCTATTTGGAACTCAGTCCCAGTGAAACACGAATACTGCACCATGTAATATGTGTCTTTGACCTGAATAGTCAGATCCCTATCATATTCCATGGGGACTGGGGAGACACAGAACACTATCTCATGCCCTCCCTATGACAAGTTTTTTTTTTTTTTCTGTGTGGCTGGCCACTCTGTAGCTGGGGCCATGAAGTATCCTCATATAAGGATGCTTTTCATATTCAGTGCCAGATGACATGGTGTAGAGGTTCATGCAGTGGGGCATCTCCCACTGCCCTCTCATTATATCCTGCCAGTCAAAGGAACAAGATTCAAGTCCTTACCCTCTTCACTATGTCCTCTTGTCCTGTCCATTCTCTACACTTAGAGCTACTTCTTCTCCATGCCTGGTTTTACTTGCTTCTGAGGCAGAGTAGCAACTGCTAAAGTGAGTGTGGCATCTACCTGATAAACAAGAGAGAAGCTAGAAACTAGTTTTCTGATATCAAGCCTCTGTTTCTAAGATAGTTAAATTCCCTTTCACTGAAAGATGTAATTTGAAACCAAAGATGGACAATAAATGCCTTGGCACAGCTTGAGGGATCCATGTCTGAAGTCTGTTCCTTTCATGAACTATGGGAAGATGACCCTCAAAGCATGGCAACTCTTAAGCTTAACATAGACGCACTGATTTATTTAAGTACCAACCGTGGAATGCATATATTAAAACTCATGGAAGAAAATTAGTGTTGTTACTATTGAATAACAACACTCTCACCATAATAAAATATCTGAGATAATCTAATTATACTGAGAAAAGGTGTATTTCTAAAAGTTCATGGCTTTGGAAGTTCCAGTCCAAGATCCAACAGCTACATTATTTTGGGCCTCTGGTGTATATGTGGGATGAGGCAGCTGTGTAGCACATCCTGGAAAATACTGCTCACCTCAGGTCAGGTAAACAAAAAGAAAAGAGGGAGAGGTCAGGGTGCCTCTGTTGGGGGAACACTTGTAGTTACTAAAGGCCCCTCATGGTCAATGTCCCCTGGAGAGTTGGCTTTCTTGATGGAATGGGGTCTCAAAATTTTTTGTAACCTGTGAATGTATTAGGTTTATCAGTTGACCTGAAGCTTTCATATAT
>NW_022196911.1:5308696-5316850 GCF_008632895.1 Mastomys coucha | reverse complement strand
TCCATACCCAAATTAAGGTCATTGCTAGGACATGGAGGTAGGAAAAACTTTCTGAAATTAGATCATCATATCAAGCCCCAAGGGGAGTTAGTTATGGTAGATATTGAGACTCAAAAGCATGAACTGCTTTGTACTTCACTAGAACCAAAGTAGAAGGACAATGGATGTTCTGTCATATTCCTCTTGGGATTTGGAGATAGGGGACCCATGGGACCCGTGTTGGAACAATGTCTGAGAAGTTAAGAGATTTGCAAAAGCTCTCCTCAGACTTTAGAAGGTGGCCGTGCTGGTATGAAGCTATGCTCTTCTGTTGAATAAACACAGGTTTGCCTTCTTGCTGGAATGGGGTTTTGTAACTTTTTTAACCTGTGAATTTAGTAGGTTTACCAGTTGACTGGAAGCTTTAAAATGACTCTTCCTAGGAATTGCTCCCAAACAGCTCCCACGCCACAACCAAGACAACATGTGTGGTTGCTCCAGGTTAATGAAGGGCCACAATTCTTATACTTGGAAGCTTGCAGTAGGAGCTCAAAGCAGGGCCCAGCAAATGGCATGGCTGTAAAAAGTCACAGCAAGCATCTCACAGTGGGAGACTATCACCAGATTACTTTTGTGACAGTCACTTAAAACTTTCCTGGCTTTTGATGTTGCTAACAGCCCTTCTGTCCTCTACTTCTAACAGGAAAGGTGTCAGAAACTGTGACTAAGGAACTGGCGTTTAGAGAAGAGCTAGAGGGGAGGTCAGGAAAGTAAGATGAATGCTGCAAAAAAATGAACTTCTCATTATAAACAGAGAGGTTATCAGTGGATGTCAAATAACAGGACAAACAAGCAGATAAGCCACGCCAATTCACAAAATGATTGTTAGAAAACAGGGAAATGGAAGAAGTAAAATATTGGGGAATAAAGTTAACAGAAAGAAAAGCTGAGGGTGGTTCTCAGGAAGTGGATCCTCAGACAAGATTTCAAGAGCTCATGTGCATTTTGGAAAAGGAAAGAGACAGAGGGAGAAAGGAAAGAGGCACAAGGAAGGGAAGACAGTTGATGAGGTGTATCAGAGTGAGCACACAACCACTATGGTCCACTGGAAACCCAGGACCAAGGTGGGACCATGGAATCAGAGTTATCCTACCCAACGGCCATACCTGCTCTCCAGAGTCATTGGCTAGGGATGCTTCAGGGCAAGTGCCTTTCTCATTAATTCCTCCCTAGATTTTGGCCCTGTAGACCAGAGAAAGCCCTCAAGCAGAGAAACACAGGCACTGACAATTGTCTTGGGAACATTTTGAGTTAAAAATAAGGAGAGAAATGGGCACAGAGAAAGAAGCCTGCTACGGAGGCATGCCCATGGACTTTTACAATAAATTAATATCCTCAGAAAGATGCGAGGAGAAATTGCATTCACTCACTTGTGAAAAAAAATCAAATAGAGGATTTGGAAATAGCAGACAAAGGCACAAATGAACAGTAAATTAGTGCAAAATTAAATTGAAGAACTCTCCCAGAGAATAATGGAAATGCATGGAGGGTTAGAAAGCATGAAATGAAAGCTGAGGTATAAAGCCTGGGTCCAAAGTTCTATTCTCTATGTCTTCCAGAAGAGAATAGAGAGGGAAAACAAGAAAAGAGAAGGTGCTGAAATAAGCCAAACTCATAGACCAGTCAACAAGAATAAGATTATAAACACCCAAACTTAAAAGTTTCCTACTGGGAGATTTTAATCAGAGCTCTGGAGAGAAATACCACATGATGAAGGAAAAAAATTAAGTTAGCAAAGAAAGATCATCTATGCTTCATTTACAATATTGTAGCATCTATATGTTTGGAAACTAAGGGAACAGATCTTCAACTCTCTCACAGCTTCAAAGTAATAGAGGTGCCTCGCCTGTTGGCTAACCTCCAGGCATTGCCAGGTAGCTGGAGATCAAAAGTCAGCAATAGTCTTCTCCATGCTATGACATCAACTTGCTGGACTAGAGATGCTTGATGATACAGTAGTGTTGTGGATTAACAAGCTGGTTTTCTGACTGGATCCGAGGCTCACTCAACAGGAAGGAATTTATACCTGGCACAATGTGCCTGGTCAAACATCCCAGATAGGGAGGTTAAAGGAACTATGGGTGAATTCACTGTTTTTGTCTTGCTAATTGTACATGTTGTCAAACTGCCTGTTAATTACTTGTGCTTATACTTATACATTAGTGCTGTCTTGGCATTGATCAAAGAAGTTTCTATTTGGATTAAGATGCAGTAAAGACAGAAGCTAATGGCTAAATGAAGTGTTGAAAGTGACTGTGGATTGTTCAGCATTAAACAAGACACCCATATCACCTTCTCCAAACCTCAGGGAATATCACAGAAGGCCGAAAGAGTCTAAGAGCTGAATAATAAGGAGAGTCATGGAACACTTTGTTATGTGAGTGTTACAGTACGACACTCATGAACCTACAACAGTTATGGTTGCTTTCATAAAAGCCACATGAGACTGAGTAATAGTAAACATTCAGTCGAAGATTCAAAAGAGGTTCACAAGTCCTGGTCCCACCCAAGGTAGCCGATGGCATGAAGGACTGCTAAGACAGAGGAAGTCATCCTCCTTGGCGATACAGCCACTGTAGAGTTCTCATGCTCTCATTCCTATAGGGAAAGCCACAGTTGAACCCAGTGGATCACAGCGCAAAAGCAAAGACAGAAAGATGCAGATGGGGAATGGGGACTTGGTAGTCAGAGAGCAGAACTGGTTAACATGGGAAGAGGCTAAGAAAAGGTAGAGGGGGCCTCTGGCATGTTGGAACAATGTAGCAGGAGGTATCAGAAAAGTCACCACAGGGATAACTGGCTTGTGGAGGCCAAGCGTTCATAGCGACGTCGCTTTTTGATCCTTCGATGTCGGCTCTTCCTATCATTGTGAAGCAGAATTCACCAAGCGTTGGATTGTTTACCCACTAATAGGGAACTTGAGCTGGGTTCAGACCGTCGTTGTGAGACAGGGTTGCCAGACGGCCCTTTGAGAACCAAATGGGAGGCCAGAACCAAAGTCTTTTCGATAAAGCACCTTGGCTACATACTGGCCCGTTTGGACCAACTGGATGCTTGCCTTCCTTCCCAAGTCATGGATCATTCATTCTAGCATGGGAAGCCGGCCCTCCGTCCCTCCCTCCCTCCCTTTTAAACCATTTTCCCTCTTCCACCATATACATAATAAAATAAAATAAAATAAAATAAAATAAAATAAAATAAAGTAAATGAAAAAAAAAAAAGGAAAGGTAGAGGGATCAAAGCTACTGGAATGTGTCACATACCTGTACAGAATTGTCAGAGAAGAAGTTAATGTAAAAGTTATCTGTAAAACAAAAGAAGACAGATTCTGCTTCATGTTTATGTTCAGATGGTTTGACGAAGGATGGTAAAACAAGAGTATGGTCTGTGAAGAGTCTAATCTTTCCAACAGTGTGATAGAACAACTATATAAGTCTATATAAAGAACGGATTTGGGAACCTTCCTTGAAAGAACACACAAAAGTTTGTGCAAGAACAGATCAAAGATGTAAATCAAAAGGCTAAAACCATAAACTCTCTTGGAAGAGAACATTTGAGTCAATCTTTGTGAGTTTGCTTCTAGATCTACACCAAAAGTACAAAAGATAAAATAAAATGCCCCAGATATACTGGAATATTTAAGTTAAAGATTTTGTGCACTAGAAGACACCATCAAACAAGTTCGGAGATGGCCCAATACTATCTGCCAATTGTATACCTGATTTTCTAAAAAGTTTTTTATGTTTATAATATGTAAAGAGCTCTTACAACTCAATAATGAAAAGACAGAGCAATTTAAAACAAATGGGCAACTATCTCAAATAGACTTCTCTCCAAAGATATTCAAATGACAAATGAGCATATGATAAAAATATATTTTACGTCATCATGGGGGTGTAAGTTGAAGCTGCAGTGAGATACTACATCATAAATATCTGGATGGCTAGAGTCAAAGGGCCAACTCACAGTCAGTGTCATGAGGACTGGGAGAAACTGGAATTCTGACATACTATTGGTGAGAATGAATGTCAAGGGTGACTTGAAAAGCTTCCTGGTAGAGTCTTAAAGAGCTTGGAGCTGGATGGAATTCGACCCATTAATTCCTTGGACCTAGCCAAAAGTTAAAGAGATACCACTCTGCCAAAACATATACACAAATGGTCACAATAAAGTTATACATAACAGCAACAAAGTGGAGAGAAGCTGCTGGCTGTGTAAGT
Source organism: Mastomys coucha (assembly GCF_008632895.1). NCBI lineage: Eukaryota > Metazoa > Chordata > Mammalia > Rodentia > Muridae > Mastomys > Mastomys coucha. The sequence continues at coordinate 5,312,591 of NW_022196911.1, read as the reverse complement.
TAAACGTGGTATATCCATACAGCAGAGTGCAAACCTGTTTCAAAGCTGGAAGGGACCAGATATAGTCTACAACATGAAGTTACACTGAAGACTCAAAGCAAAAGAAGGCAGGTACAGTTCTCCACATTGCACGTTTCTGTTTGTAAGTTAGCTCTCCTGGGTAACATGGAGACAGATAAACCAACCAGTGTTTATATAGATCAGCAGGATGGGAAGCCTGGGAAGTGACAGCCAAAGTGTTTGTTTTAAGGTGGTTACAAAGTTCTGAAATTGTGTTGACAACCGTAAAACTGTGAACACGCAGGCTGAAATAACCCCTATCTCAAATGCGCAGACATGCTTGTGGTCGTTTTATTTTGGTATAGGCGAATATCTAATGAAACTAGGGAGTACTAGGTACGTGGCAAAAATGTTTAGTCATTACTGGAACACAAACCTCTCAAACTAGAATGGCTAGAAGCAACTAGCAAGTTACATGTTGCACTGGGCTGGTGTGAAGAACTCTCATGGAGTGGACCTCATGTGTGAACACAGCATTCTTTTGTGTTTTGATTGTACTGGAACCTCATGGCCTGAGGCAATTCTTCAGAATATTTTTCAATGTCTCTATTTTCACTGCAAGCTACTACCTGAGGTCAGGTATGGAATTTTCCAATTGTGGCATCATGCCAGAGTGCAGAAAGTTTGGGGTTTTGGAGCATTTTAGATTTAAAAAAAAAATCAGGTAACTTAATCTATACTAAAAACCTGTAAGGTGGTTCAGTAGGTAAAGTGTTTGTTGTATAAACACAAGAACCTGACTTAGGAGTCCCAGTACCCAGTGGTACAGCTTTGTAGTTTCAGGACCAGGGAGTAAGATAAACAGGTGTCAGAGGCTATCTGATCAGCTAGTGCAACTGACATTGTGAGCCCCAGTCACACTCAAAGCCCCTGGGTGACCCTGTCTCAAAAATTAGGGGAAAAAGCAATATATGATATATATATATAAAAAAAGCCAACATTAACTTTTGTTACACACACAAACATACACACACACACACACACACACATGAGCACACTCACATATACACATTCATTCACTCTCAAACATACTCTGCATATACATAAACACATACACACATGCTCGCATACACACATGAGGTTTCTAATGTATGTGAATGACATCTCAATAATGGTTTTGTGCAAACAAAAATAGGAGTCTATTTCTGTACTCCTGAAGTATAGGAAGCTTTGCTAAGCTCACAAACCACAGAAGTTAAGAACAGCTTGATAAATCAACATTCGGAACCTATATTTGGAAAAAGATATGAAGCTGAAAAAAGTGGAAGTTTGGGACAAAATATTTGAAACACATATCATATATCTATATCATTTATGTCTAGTCTATATCTATAGACACATATATGTCTCTATCTATATCTACTATATCTACACACACACACATATACACACACATATATATGTATATATACATATATATATGACCAAAAATTAATGTCTAGACTATTCAAAGAGCTTGTGTGGATGCTCAGCATAAAATCATAAGCAACTCATGTCTTAAGGTGCTGTGAGGGGTAAGGGGACAGACAAGCCTTTGAGGGCTGGGGAAAAGGACAGGAAGATGTCAGAGTAAAGGATTCTGTGCTCCTGAGTTGTCACTGAATGTCTGCATTACGAAGCATGGTTATTCCCATGATTGCAAAAAGATAAGTGACTTCAGCTTCTTGGTACTCACTGGGAGCAAGGGTTTATTTATTGATCGATTTCATTCAAAACATGAGGACATAGAAGAAAATATGAAAAAGTCAGAATGCTAACTTGGGGTTTGAACTCGAGGTTTCAGAATGGATAGCATTTGTTCTGCTGAGCCGCTGAAATAATTAAAAGCTGGGGTTACTAAGGGTGGAGGCAACCAAACTCAATAGTTGTAAGCTACGGCTGGTTGGAGCTGGGTCACCTGTCCCCAACAGGCATAAAAAAAATGAATTTAAATAACAAGTAATCAATGTCAAAAAGTGGAATGGAAAAATACAAAAATGGGGAAAAAAATCTTAAAGCCCAGCAAAGGTATGGATAATTTAATATCTTCATACTAGATAGCAGTATAATCTAACAAATACTTTTTGAATGTGATTCTTCTTACTGAAATTAAAAATCCTCATGCCTTGCATAGTGGCATATGACTGTAATCCTAGCACTTGACAGGCTGAGACAATCAGCCTGAGTTCAGGGCTAGCCTTGGCCTGAAATATGTGAAGTTGAAAAAAGTGGAAGTTTGGGACAAAATATTTGAAACACATATCATATATCTTTATAATTTATGTCTAGTCTATATCTATAGACACATATATGTCTCTATCTATATCTACACACACACACACATACACACATATATATACATGAACATATATATATATATATATATGACCAAAAATTAATTTCTAGACTATTCAAAGAGCTTGTGTGGATGCTCAGCATAAAAACATAAACAATATATAGCAATTTCTAGGCTAGCCTAGGCAATATAGGTAGTCTATATTTTTTATTGGTTTAAGTTTTATTGCATTATGATGAGAAAAGATACTTGATTTCAATTTATCCGAATTTGTTAACATTTTAAAACATTTTAATTAAATGGAGTTACATCACATTCTTGTTTCCCTTTTGTACCCCAACTCCTCCCAGAGACCCCCTTCAATACCTGCAATACCTTTTGTTTTTTTTAATTTGTCATATTCTTTAAAATTTATAAAATATTGTAACAATAAAGATGAGTAATATAAAAATTGTTTGATATAAAACAACAATCAATTAAACAGTCTTATATAGATGCTTGTTTACAACAACACTGAAAATACATACATTTGTCTCAATATAAATTTGAAATAACTCCAAATATATTAACTATATATTTTAAAATAATACATCACTACTAATATTTTTTAAATGAACATAAATAGATAAAGTCTTTTTGTTTGTTTGTTTTGATTTTAGTCATACTTAAAATCTTGGCTCTTACTGTGGTACAAGTTCAAAATAAGAACAATTTTTAGACATTGGAGTTCATTGTAATAAAGCTGTACTTCAATGTCCCTCACATCACCAAAGGATTTTACCTCCATCGTAGCTAAACTGAGAATTAACAGTTCTGCTGCGTCAAGGAATGAATTGTAGGAATGATTTCTGGATACAGATTTCCTGCTATGGTCAAAGCTATTTGACTTGAGTGAGTGACTTTATTCTCAGCCCACAGAGAACAGGTTACATTCATTTAAGAAATGGTGTGTATTAAGATGGTCTATCCATGAAGTCATTCACCAACTGTTTTAGTGAACAATGGTTCTGCTTGGAGGATGGCACAGACATTAGGTGAGGGTCAGAATCTGGTTCATTGGCTATGATGATTTTTGAAAAGCATTCATCTCAGAGAAAGAGTAACTTATAAAGTCCTCTTCTTCAAACTTGATACAGGAGTTACAAACATCAAGCAAAGCATTCAGTCTCACTCTTTGTTGTTCTCTTACAAGCCACCTCCCAAGTTAATTGTCTATGTTTCTTTTGGATGTATAAACTTTTGAAATATGTAAGCTGTTCTGAAAACCATAGTATAGTGTAAAACATCAATTAAACAGTCCTACTAATAAAGAGGCTGAGATAGGAGAAGCCTGATTTCAAGACCATTATGTGGAACCCAGCAAGACACTGTCAGGTACAAACAAGCAGAAAGTTAATATGGATTGTAAAATATTGGACCTATTTTTCTACCAAATTAGAGAGACCACTGGATGACAGCCAACAGATTTATAATTCCTCATATTTTTGGATTACAATCGATTAGGATATGTTGGTAATATTAATTTTCATATTAAGACATTAAGAAAAAGTAATTGTTACT
>NW_022196911.1:5279045-5308349 GCF_008632895.1 Mastomys coucha | reverse complement strand
TATTGGCCCTTTAAGTTGGGAATCTTCACTCTCTTCTATACCTATTATCCTTAGGTTTGGTCTTCTCAATGTGTCCTAGATTTCCTGGATGTTTTAGGTTAGGATCTTTTTGCTTTTTGCTTTTTCTTTGACTGTTGTGTCAATATTTTCTATGGTGTCTTCTGCCCCTGAGATTCTCTCTTCTATCTCTTGTATTCTGTTATTGATGCTTACATCTATGATTCCTGATCTCTTTCCTAGGTTTTCTATATCCAGGGTTGTCTCCTTTTGTGATTTCTTTATTGTTTCTATTTTCAATTTTAGATCCTGGAAGGTTCATTTCCTTCTCCCGTTTGATTGTGTTTTCCTGAAGTTCTTCAAGGGATTTTTGTGTTTCCTCTTTAAGGGCTTCTAGCTGATTACCTGTGATCTCCTGTACTTCTTTGAGGCAGTTATTTATATCCTTCTTAATGTCCTGTATCATTATTGTGAGAAGTGATTTTTAGATCTGAATCTTGTTTTTCTGGTGTGATGGTGTGTAGAGGACTTGCTATGGTGGGAGAGTTGGGTTCTGATGATGCCAATAACCTTGGGTTTTGTTGCTTATGTTCTTACACTTGCCACAGGCCATCTGGTTATCTCTAGTGCTACCTGCCCTGGCTAAATCTGCTTAGTGCCTGTCCTACCTGTGATCCTGGTTGTGTCAGAAATCCTCAGAGTCAAGCTGTTTCTGAGATCTTGTAATTTTGGGATCCTGTGATCCTGGGCCCCTTAGAGCGCCTGGGAGTAGAGCTTTCTTTGGGTGTTGTGGGACTGGTTGCAAAATATGAGCCCAAGGTCTGCTCAGAGCACCAGCCCAGACAGACTGGGAAGAAACCAGTGCCACTGGGCTGGAGGAGTTCCTGCCTGCCTGGGTTATGCTGGTCCCATTTACTACCAGTGTTGGGACAGAGGTTGTGTCCTCCTCACCTCTGCATCTCTGATCCTGGGCGTGTTAGAGCACATGGGAGTGGAGCTTCTTCTGGGTGTTGTGGGACTGGCTGCAAAATTTGCCCTCCGGTAGTCTATATTTTAACAAAAAGGAAAAGAAAAAGTCTGTCTTATCTCTAAAGTGTACTGCATCAATGTTACTACAAAGCAAAAGATATGGGAAAAATCTATTACATGAAAAGGATAATGTTAAGTGAGTTTTGAGCATGGTAATGTAACTTTCATGAAACCATAAGGAAGAGAAAGGTATACATTGTACTGACACCAAAGCATCACCAAGACTTACTGTTGGGAGGAAACAAATCCGTTTTCAGTAAAAGACATAGGAAATGTTTAAAGTGCGCATGTGTGTGGCGTGTACTTGTGTGTGTGTGTGTGTGACCGCATATATGTGCAGGCCAAATATTCACATGGAGTTACTTCTTTAGCCATTTTTTCACCTTACTGATTGAGACAAGGTCTCTTTGTTAACTCATGCACACAGTTAAGCTCATGCACACAGTTACTTTAGCTTGCCAGCTTGCTCCAGGATCCCCTTGCCTCTTCCTTCTGGACTCTGATTACAGGCAGCCAACATAGCCAATTGTCATTTACACGGGATCTGAAGAGCCAAAGTCCAGTCTCGTGTTTGTCCAGCAAGTACTTTTCACCCACTGAGCCATCGGCCCAGCCCGGGTTGGTGTTCAGTCGTGTATATCTCAAGGAAAATCTCCAAGAACAGATAAAATGTGTCAAGTGCTTTTTCCCCCGGAAACAGAAATGCTGAAAGTAAGGAGCAACTTCCATTTTATCTCCTGACTCAACACAACTCAATCAAAGTGTAACGAATCTAAAACACATATTTAATTTAAAGTTTTCTCATGGCCACATTAAAAAAAAAAAAACAAATAAAGACAGATGGTGCTGGTTTTAATAGCTATATTTTAATAGAAGCTATCTAAGGCATTACCATCTCTCCATACAGTCTTTATAAAATGATTATTAACGTCATATGTTTTTTAAATCTTACTTTTGACTCCAGAGACTTTGAGATCCAGATGTATTAAGCTCACAGCACTGGGCAACATTCCCTGGGCTGGGAAGCTACATGTTGGGCTTGTGACTATCATATTCTCTGCTATTCTGGACTTTATGTACTTCTGCCTAACTTTTGAATTATTTATGAATTATTTCTGCACTTCTTTTATTATTAAAAAAAAGTTTTTTTTTTTTTTTTTTTTTAAAGGCAACCCCTGAAGCGAGTGCCTTGGGCCAGCTTCCCCTCTGTGCTCTGGGACACAGCCACTGCTGCCTGGAGTCCTCCAGAAAGCTGCAGGGGTGGGGCCGGCAGAAGAGCAAGAATGTCCTTTTTGCCTTAGAGGACTGTGACAGGAGACATGTGACTCCCAAGGGGTTCGGACATACCTCTCTCTGTGCTCAGTGGTCCAGACCTGCTGTGCCAGGCGGTAATGGAATCACCTCTACCCATGTGCTGACCTACTCAAGCCCAAGCACACAGGGAAGTGATTGCTTCTGGAAGCGGTATAACCCCTGTTCTCCGCTGTGTCTGACTCTTCCACCTCACCCGGTCCCCTCTGCCTGGCCTTCCTCTTTATTATGCTGACACAGGTGCTTAATAATGTCTCCTAGCTGTCTTCCCACCTTGCAAATATCACCACTGCCTGTAGCCTGTGGAATGCTGGCGCTGTGTCCTCTGGATACTTTTCAACTTCCCCAACCCTTCGATTCCCACACCAAAGCCCCAGCTCTGTCACCTAATTTGTGGTGTGGAGGTTCAGCTGAGGTCCCCATTGCCTGTACCCTGGCTGGTGTATTAAGGCATTTATCAGCTTTGGGATATTTTTTTGTGTCTTTTTTTGTTTGTTTGTTTTGTTTTTTGTTTTTTATCTTCGCTCTACTAGCTGTACCCACACTGTGCTTAGAAAGCTCCAAAGCCAGAATTCTTCCTCGGCTCACAGGCTAATTGACTTCCCTGGTAGAAATAAGACAAATTGGTCTTCCTCGAATTATCCTGCAGTCGCTAAACCTCCAAGCTGACTGAAATTAGAATTAAAATTTGAGAAGGGCCAAGGATAGCTATTCAGATTAGATTTTTTGACTTTGAGGAAGCTAGGTGATGGATATGTGGAATGGTAAGCCCTGGTAAGTTGACACCCGAGTCTGTTCAAACCCAAGATGTACCTGGATGCCGAGGGTGGGCCTGTAACTTCTCCTGAAGTCTGCTCCTCCAGTTTGGTGTTCTGCTTTCACCTCAAGCACTGAATAGTAACTTTTCCATTCTGAAACCAGCAATGCACTGGAGCTGGTTTGTGTGGGGGTGCGTTTCTGTGTGTGCTGTCTGTGTATATATGTAAGTATGTATGTACTTATGTATGTGTTATATGACTGGTGGTATATATGTGTATGATATACATACTGGTAAATATGACTGTGAGCACATATGGATGCCAGAGGAAGCCAGTTCCTGACGCTTATTACAATTTACATTATTCCCTTGAGATAGAGTCTCCCATTGAATTTGGATATAGGTTCCTGAAACAACAATCAACAGTGATCCTCCTGTCTCAGTTGCTCAACAACGTTGGGGTTACAGCTCACTCTCTGTCTCTCTGTCTCTCTCTGTCTCTCTCTCTCTTTCTGTCTCTCTGTCTCTCTCTCTCTCTCTCTCTCTCTCTCTCTCTCTCTCTCTCTCTCTCTCTCTCTCTCTCTCTCTCTGTCTCTCTCTCTCTCTGTGTGTGTGTGTGTGTGTGTGTGTGTGACTATATTTAGCTTTTTGCATAGGTGATGAGATTTAAACTCAGGGCATCAAATTCAGCCAGCAGGTGCTTACCAACTGAGTGAGTCATCTCTTCAGCCCTGAAGGCAGATTGTGACCTAGAGATTGTTAAAAATGAAAGGCCCTGTGGGGTGGCCCGTTCATTGTGCTCCTTAGTGATTAATTTGCTTGTATTAAAAAGATGATAAGTCAGCTCCAGACCCTTTGACTTCATCAGATAACTCTAGAAATATCTTCGCCTATAAAGATGTCCAGATATTAAATTTTGATTTTACTCATACTGATCTGAAATTCGATCACTATTGATGGTGCTAGTCCTTCTAGTCAATCATCTACTAATAACTTATTAATCCTATGTCAGTATTCCATCCAACTCTTGGTTCCTTGAGGGTGATGGTTCTTTCATAGGCTCTGTCCATTTGAGGGTCCCAGTATGACACCTGCAAGGGAACAGTCAGAAATGGTGGCTGAGTAAGAGAGCTAGCTTAAATGACGTAATGGTAGGAAAGAAAACCATTGGTTTCAGGTTCCCGTTTCACTGCCATCTTGATGTACGCGATGCCTTTGATAACTTTACTTATTTGGCTGTTTTTTCCCATGTGCAGAGAGGACAACACAATGCTTAGCACATAGCCTGTGATTGTTTCTTGTTTTGCTATAATGTTTACATGATCCATGGTGCTTATGTTCATGAAATATGAGCCACTCAAGGTCTTTAACCATCATCAGGATATATTTTCTTGTTTTGCAATAAATTTTCCTTTCCATTTGGTATACACACACACACACACACACACACACACAATTTTGGAAGACTCCAGTTGGACGTTGTTCTAGTTTCATTCTGCTGCTATGACAAACATAGTGACTAAAGCAACTTGGTGAGGAGAGAAGAATTGTTCAGCTTGTACTTGCAGGTCACAGGCTGAGTGAAGCCATGCAGCAAGAACTGAGTAGAAACCTCAAAACAAAACAAAACAAAACAAAGAAACAAAGAAACAAAAAGGGTAAAACCATGGAGCAACACTGCTTGCCAGCTCACTTGTAGGCTCATGCTCAGCTAGCTTTCTTACGCAGCATAGGCCTACCTGCCCAGAGAATTGTGGCTCCCATGGTGGGCTGGACCCTCATTCATCAATTCACAATGAAGATATTATTCCATAGACATGCTAACAGACTAATTTGAGATGGGCAATCCCTCATTTGAAGCTCCCATCTGGGGCAACTCTAGGCTGTGTTAAATTGATAGTTAACTAGGAAGGATCTCAACCAATTTGCCTCCTTTTTTATCTGCTTTTTGAGACTGATCCTGTGACTCTTAACCCAAGCATTATTTTGCATCATTATCAGTAATTTACTTGCCCAATACTATTGCATCCAGTAGAAACTCAAAGTTGGAAGAGAAGCTGCATATCTAACAGGCTCATTTTTGCTGTGATGCTAAATCAAATCAAGACATGTTTTGAATAAGGACCCTGTTGAAAGTACTTGTCTTTTCTAAAAGTTGTAATAACTTAAAATACAAGCCACTTAAATGAGAGAGAAACAAAACAAAAAACAACATTCATTGAGATCCTTTATTTACACAGTGCCAAAGCCAGGAATGGCTGGGGGTTTGGGGAACTAATGACCTCAAGAATGTGAAGTATTAAGCTTTCCATATCAAAGGCTTTATTATAAGTTGAATGGCTAATAGTTATTCATATTCTCATTTTAAATTTGGGGAGATGACTCAGTGGTTAAGAGCACATTGTATCCAAATGAGGCAGGTCCTGTTCCCAACATCTACATTGGTTGATTCACAGCTCCCTAAAACTCCAGTTCCAGGAAATATGATGCCCTCTTCTGGCCTCTTCTAGCCTCTTCTGATACTTGCATATATGTCACACACACACACACACACACACACACACACACACACACAGCTCAATCTTTGTAGTTTGGAAGACTTTAATACCACCTAGCTTTTCTCAGTTTTCTTGAACTAAACTTGATCTACCTTTAGAATATTACTCCCAAGAGGGAATGGAAAAAAATAAAGTAAATTATTCAGGTGGTATATTTACCCAACAGAGATGAGAGTAAAACACTTTTATTGAGGCATTGGTATAGTTATTTACACACTTACATTGGTGTATGATTGGTGTATGATCTCACATAGCCGATTTACAAAGGGTTGGTCCATAATGAATTATCTGCTTTATGAATTAGCTTGTAAAAACAACGCAATTGCTATTGAAGCTGTAGTGCCTCCTGGAATTTACTTTGCTTGTTTGTTTTGACAAGTGAGGTTTAATTTTACGATGATCGTTCAGAGCACACAAGTAAATGCCCTGTGGTCTGTTTTGGAAAGGTAATAAGGCTGTAGTGACCCACCATATCATCACTGTTCTCATATGTTCAGTCTTCACCTGAGAGTGGATAGAGAGTGCATGGTCACGAGGACTCCAAGGTTTAGTTAGAGCAGGAGGAGTCCACTGCAGATACAGTCTCAGCAAGTCTACCCTAGTCATTATCTCCAGTGGAAAAGAACGACCCTTGAAGAGTATTAGTCAAAGGGCTGATAACCCACTGAGTAACAACAACAAATATTTATCAATTGTGTGTCTCCCATTCCAGGCACAAACAGACCCTGGAAATTCAGCTGGGGAACAAAAACAAACAAGAACAACCCTTTCGTGGAGCTTACAGTGTGGGGTCACCCAACAGAAACAAGACCTGGAAGACATATATCCTCCTTGGGATGTTTCTCTCTGGTTTCCCTGAGACACTCAGCAACAGCAAGGACATGTTTCCTAAGATGCGAATCAGGTTTTATCACTTCTCATATTATGTAACAAAACATATGGAAACAAACAAAGAAAGAAATCCCTGAAGCCATTGCCAAGGCTTGGATGATACAAATCTCACCTTCTGTCAAACTGTTTTGTAGTTAGTCTCTGTTCTTCCACATCCATCCCTGGCTCTGTTCATGCTCTTACTTTTGGTCACACTGTTTTCCTTTCCCTTCCATTGGATAACCCACTCTTTCTCATCTTTTCACACTCTGTTTAAATACTTGCTTCTGAATGAAGCCTTACCTGGCAAACCTGCTTAAAGTGGTTTCCTCAAAGTGGCATTGTTGTTTCCTCAAGTGAGAGTGTTAAGATTTTTTTTTTTATTCCCTCCATATGCCAAGATTTTGTTTTTGTTTTTTTCTTTGTCTTTTGTGTGTCTTCCCAATGGGATATATTCATGTTTGTCTTATCGCTATATCTCTAGTGCTTCCCACTCTCAATCCTAAGTATATGTACAATGAAATGTAATGACTGGTTCACTCTGGATCATTGGATGCATGAATGTAAAGGAAGGATCTGAGGACTTACTTCATATCCACTCCTCTTTCTGTATATATAATTCTCCACACTCCTTCCTGATCAGTCTAAGAGAGGAATACCCATTTCCCTGTTACCTACCACCTTTTCCGGCCCTTGCATAGGGATCATTATCAGACTTTCTTGCAGCTAGCCGCTATAGTGACAAGCCCTTTAGAGTTTTCATTATACTCAGCACATTTTCATGTTAAAATTACAATACTATTTACCTACTTGTGATCTGGCTGCTGCTGCTGCTGCTGCTGCTGCTGATGATGATGATGATAATAATAATAATAATGATAATAATAATAATGATAACAATAATAATCACCATGATGGCCAAAGCCCTTCTTCCCTGGCACAAACTGTAAGCATTTAGTACAGATTTATGGAATGAATGGATGAGCGAATGAAGGGAATCTACCTAATTTCCATGAAGGTATTCTTGGTCCTCAAGTTTATGAAACAGTCTATGAGTTTGTGACAGAGGTAAATACTCCTCAACTCAATCTGTTAAACAGGAAAGGTCAAAACTGCAGGGAAAGGGTGTGTTTCTTAAATTTACACCCAAATTAGCTAAAGGCTAAGAAGAAATCTGTCTCTCAGTTGGTAATTAATTTCTAAGATTGGTTACTTCTGTTTCTGACCCACATAATAACATGTTTACTGGAAGGCTCACTCCATGGTAAAGTCAGGAGAATGTGGCTGAGGGCGGAAGACCCAGAGAAAACTTGCTGTCTCCAACGATGGTCAAATGGAAATGAACAAAAAGGAAAACCTAGGGTGACATTTACCATCAAGAGACATGTGACCCAGGTCACATGGACAAAATGTGGCAAAGACATATAATGAGATATTACGTGGAGATTATGATCTGGGTGAGTGTCTAGGTTGTCATGCTTAGTTGAATGAATTAGTGACAAAAATAAATAAATAGCAAATATGTGTGGGATTGGTCTGAGGCCATCTTGGGAGGTATGCACAAGACTCAAAAGCATAGAGATGGAAGGTTGTATGGTGGTTGTCTGGGGCAAGGGAGAGTTGGTGCTTAATGTTTAAGTACAAGTGTTTCAGTTTTGCAAATTGAAGAAAGTTCTGGCCATGGATATTGGAGATGGCCAAAAGACGGTGTTACCACAGTTAATGTATTGGCCTGTATATTTTGTCATGTTTAAAGCTGACATACACACATCTGCATATGTGCGCACACACACACACACAGTGGCAATTCAAACAAATAAACAAATAAAACTACGCATTTAAAAGGGGCATCCTAGGGAGTAGAGTTATACTACAGTGAATCCATCCTGGTCATGATATTTCAAGACTTAGATATGCAAAGAGATAGAGGGAAGCCCCCATACACAGTCTTCTGCATACTTGAGAGATGAGCAGCTACAAAGAAGCTAGACAATGGGGAGCCAGAGGGAACAGGAGCAGCCAAGCCTCAATTTCCAGAATGTACATTCAAGTTGACAAACAAGCACATTAAACAAGAAAATATCTGGCAGTGGCACAATGCTTAAAAAGTTAAGTGTATCCCACAGTTCTGGCCCATTTTGTTGTATTTTTATCTTGACTGGTAAAAATATCTTCTTTCTCTCTCACACACATGTCTATGTATGCTTGCCCTTGTTCCATTTGGATGATGTGCCAGTTAACCCACATCTTGCTATAAGAGGTTTGATTTGTGGCCATGTTGATATTTTGCAACACGAGTCTTGTTGTTTGGGTTATGGGGAATAAGATGCATGAATAATAAATTGAAGTGTGTAATAATATAGCTAAATCACATTTATGGGATGTTCTTTGTTCTGCAAATTAAAATGCACAAACAGCAGAACCCTTTTGTCTTTATTAAACAGTTTTCTGGATTGCCTCAACTTGAAACATGTACATAAATATTCAAATTGAGTTTTTCACTCTGAGGCAATTTTGACATTTCCATACTGGATTCCTCAGTGTTTTTATCTATGAAAAATTAACCACATGTGACTAAAATGTGATCACTTATATTTGTATTACATTTCTCCCAGTTACATACCTCACAGGTGAGTGTTTTATTTTTTTCTGTGTCCTTCTAAATGAAAGTTTCCCATTACTGAATTAATAATAAAATGTTTATAGAAAGGCAAAATGACCATTGGCTCAAATGGCACAATTGGTAACCCCACAATTTTGTGTCTTTTCTCTATGCGTGTGAGGTGCTTCAAATGTGAAGCAGTCTTATTCCACAGGAAAGCTGTGCCAGCTGTCTACTCAACTTGAATTCCATTGAATGCAGGCCTGGGATGGGAGCTGTGGTAGCCTGTGGTCGTAGATACAGAACATTTTCCAGTCCAGTCCTCCTTGCCATTTACCAAAACTCCTCAGTGCCTAGACTCTGCATTCCATTCACCATGCTGAGTCTCCGCTAGTTTGCGGGGTTCAGAAGAAGCCATGTACAGTGTGACCAGAGCCGAGACTTCCCCATGGACAGCAGAATTGGACTGAAATGAAAATATTTCAGCACTGGGGATGGTAGGTAGGAAATTTTGCAAGAAAAAGTTTCCTTCTGGCCCTATGTTTGGCTCTGTGCCCCATTAGCTAGGTATGAGCAAACTGGTCCGTCATCTGGCCGAGCCTCAGGAGAAGGATGGAAAGTCCTTCAGAGCTACTCCCATGGCAACTGGGAGAAACAGCCTTCTTCCACTGGCTTGCTTCCCTGCGCTGGAAACCTCAGTCAGCCTTCCTTCTCTCCTGGCTGGGAGCCAGATGTAGCACAGTCTCCTGCAAGTCCAAAAAAAAAAAAAAAAAAAAAAAATTCTAGTCCATAGAGCATACCCAGGGACACCATCAGAGAAAGGCTGGCAGAAGTTAGGGTTGTTAGCATAAGAAAAGCAGCTTTGTCCAGGAAACACACACACACACACACACACATTCACACACAGAAGTCTCTCCAACCTGTCATATGTCTGTAACCTCCATACTTTAGAAAAAAAAAATCTGTTTTTAAGGGATTCCCACCATAAACCTGGAGCAAAGCATCTCCTGCCTTTGTTTAAGCAAATCCAAGGGCAGCTTTTGGCTTTGGTGGTGGTCGGTTTTAAGCATCAACTTGACACAGACTGGAATCACTTGGGAAGGGAGTCTCCACGTTGAATTGTTTAGGTAAGGCCGGCTGGTGAGCATATCTGTAGGGGTTGTTTGGATCGTGTTGATTGCTGTGGGAAGGCAAGGCTGAGAGTGGACAGCACTATCCCCGGGTGTGAGCCCCTGGATGATGTGAGTAGAGACCACTGGGTAAGGTCTAAGTCTGTACATAGTCATTTCTTTCTGCTCTTCACTAGGGACCATAACCAGCCACTTCAAGTTCGCACCCCAGCTTTCCTAGGGTGGAGGATTTCAAGCTAGTACTGTAAGCCGAATAACCCTGTCCATTTAAAGTTAATCTCTGTCAGGCCATTTTATGAAATCAGGACATTCACCTGGCAGAAAGGTTTGTAGTACAATGTTACATCGCTGTCTCTGAGTGATGCCCCTCTATCTCTTAACATCTCTCTCTGTGTCTACAAACAGGCATGGACACGAAATGATACTATTTATTTTGTCTGCCATTTAGACTATATAGATTTAGGCCTTTCTTCCTTCTTTCCCTTCTTCCTTCCTTCCTTTCTCTCTTTCTCTTTTCTCTCTTTCTCTCTCTCTTTCTTTCCTTTCTTTCTTTCTTTCTAGGCTTCTTGTTGCCTTAAATACATTTTGGCTTGCCTGATGAGTTACACCCACTCCCTGCTTGAATCTGTTCATTAACATTTCATGAAGTCAGCACTTGATGAATTTGCAAGCCAGACCTGTAACTTTCTCCATTTTTTTTTTTTTTTTTTTTTTTTTTTTTTGTCCTATTGAAAAGCACAGCACCAGCTTTCCATACCGGTGGATGGTGGAGATAAATCGTCCCATGCCAGCTCGTCACCTGGGAGTGACAGAATTGCCGCTGCATCTTCAGGAGTCTTCTCTTAGGAGATGTGATTTGAGGGAAGCAAATGGGTGATTTACTGTGCAGCGGGCTAAGAAGGGACTCTTTGAAAATGGTAAACATCACAGTACATCACAACCAGAAAGATGGTTTCTTTCAGCGAGTCTGTCGGAGATTTCTGCAACTGATGTGAAAGTCAAGATCCTTAAGTATGGGGTTTCTTTGAAGTGGGAGAGAGTCAGAGATTGGGAAGGAGACCCATCCCTTAAGGCTCTCAGAGAATGTGGCCCACTACCAGTCTTGTTCCTGCTGAGAGGTTATTTTCAGACATCTCCTCACTGAGGCTTTTAAACCACAGAATTCTATATGTAGGAACATGGAGGTATGGTTTTTGTCTTTAGCATGCAGCCTTTTGAGCTAATGCAGAAGTATATGATTTGAGAGTTAGGGAAACACATTATGCAGTAATGGTTTGTGGGGATAAAAATAACTTTATGGAACTGAGATTAAGAACGCCGAGAAGAAAGACTTTGTCAGCCATACACACTCTCCATGCTGACATGGGAGGGTGGTATCAATGGGATAGTATCAAGTGCTTCGTGCTGAATAATATACCCCAAGTAGTGAGGAAAGACAGCAGAGCAAAGAAATAAGTTGACCCATAGGCCTCTCTACCCTGTCTTTAATTCCCAACATACTTGCATTCTATCACTTCTGCTAGGCATTTTGCATATACATGTATATGTTTATGTGTGTTCACATATGAGGGAATGTCTATGTATAGAGGCCAGAAGATGATGTCAGCATCTTCTTGCATCATGTTTCGCCTTCTATAATGTGTCAGGGTCTCTTGTCATATCTGGATCACATCAGAATGGCGAGTATATCTGAGCAGCTTGGCCTAAGGGTTGGGATTATAGGTGGGCTACCATATCCATCCAGGTTTTGCATGAATAAGGAAGCTGCAAACTCCATCCCCAGTGCTTGCAAAGAAAGTACATTATCAACTGAGACAACTCCTCAGCCCCATGGTAGACATTTTCATGTGCCCAATATAATCCATAATAAATATATCACTTGGCTGAGTGAAACCAAGGATCTGATGATATAATGCACAGTCCTCTTTTGAGGAATATATAATATCAATTTAGGGAAACTGAATTTTGGGACCATATGCCTATTAAATGACAAGTCTGAATTGTCAAGGTCAAGAAAGATTTTGAGAAAGAGTGAAGTCCATGTGTCAATAGAATAGGGGAGGCAAGGGTAGAAAATGAGGTCAGAGAGCAAGTCATAAAACATTTTTGTCAAGCCAAGGCAGACACTGAGTTTCATTGGGTAAGATAAGAAGTTATTCAAACATTTTGAGCATGGGAATAAACATGATCTAATATCATACTCTGAGGATACTCCTTCCTGGACATTCCCCACCTTCTGTCCACCATATTCTGATGCTTGTATAAATCAGGTCCAAGTAGGTGAGATGATTCTACGTAAAGACTTCAAAAACAACAAACAAACAAACAAACAAACAAATGTCACTAGAGCTTTCTTGGAGGCTGACTCACTCCTGGTCATCTAACTTTCTTGCCAAAATTTGTTGAAGGAAATTATCCCAATGCTATTGAATTATATCATTCACTGAATCTCTTTTGTCAAAATTAGCCATATGTTTCTAGGTTTATTACTGGATTTTTATTTTGCAATATAGGTGTATATATCTATAAATTTTTCCAATAACAAAATGTCCTAAAAGATATTATAAAATAAGGTACTGTTGGAAGTATGATTTTAGTTTTATTATCCAAATCTTGAAGGATGGTTTAGATTCTTTGTACTTCTGTATACTTTTTAGAATCAGAATTTTGACTTCTACAGTTAAAAAAATAAATAGCATTACAATTTTGATGACACTCTATATGCCAAGACTCAGGGATCATCAAGAAAGAGGGGATGGAATGGTTGTAGCAGCTAGGTGTGAGGAAGGATCTAAACAAAACAGTATCTTCTAGATGTGGCAGGATTGCCCAACTCATGAACTCACACCAGCTGTGCCTGCTTGTATAAGGTCTGTGCAAGGGTCATCAGTCAACATTTCTGCAAGGATCTGGGGAGAGACTGAGGGAATATGCCCCAACCAGGGATGGGGAATATTGACAGTTGATGGCTTCTCAGGGAGGAAGACTATGTTTTAATTAATGGTGTGGTCAACCATGCTTCAGTTGATGTCCCCACATCCATGAGTAGCAAAAAGTAGGTTCAGTTAGTTATTCAAAATAAATACAATAGGATGTTAAGTTGGGAAGACTGGGATGTGAATCAGGGATGAGTGGGAACTATGATCAAAACACATTCTGTGCACATCTAAACTTCTCAAAGGATTAAAAAATTATAATATTAAAATTTTAAATTTTCTATTGAGCCTGTATATCAATTTTGGGAAAAAAAAACACATCTTAATACATTTGATCCTTCACAGACATAAGCAGGAGGACACAATTGCTAAGATGTTTTTATATGACTTACTGCCATGTTTTTAAATTCACAAGTTAAGGCATTTGCTCATATGTTTTTTGGTTCATCCCATTTTATATTTTCCATCATTTTATAGAGTTTTCTTCATTTGAATTTTTGGTTCTGTGTTACTGATATTGAAATTGGGATCAAAGTTTTTTGTTGAAAATTTTATCTTGTGTTCTTGCAAATTTGCTTATTAGCTACTGTAACCCTCCTGGCTTGAGGGCTGCCTCTCATAACCACACCTCTCTGCCCACCTCCTGCTATTTGCCACGCCTTGCTCCTGGTTCTAGTTACATCAGAAGTCCCACCTCTACAGAGACCAAAGAAGCCGCTGATTGGGCTGGCATGCTGACGAACTTGGGGGAGGGGTTTTGCCTCACCTATTCTACCTGTTGGCTTGTAACAAAGAGATCATTAAAATTCAAGATGACTGGGTGACCATACCTCCTTAGTGCTGTCTAATTTTTATAGAGCCTTCCACGTGTGGGTAAGGTATAATTATGGCTATCCTAGCTCCTCCCAACTCCATATTCCAGGTAACCCATTCTTTAATGTTGCCGCTGGATGGCAACAAGCTACAATCTTTCCTTTGTTCCAATTTAATACCTCTTATTTATTTTTTTTGCCTTAAGCACTGACTAGGTCCCCTACTACAGTGTTCAATACATGTAGTGAGAGCAGAAAATTATCTTGTACCCAGTTTCAGGGAAGAATCTATACCCCCTCCATTTAGCATGCCGTCAAGTATATGAATTTTATAAATGCCCCTTTTTAGATTCAGGAAGGTTCTCCTGCTTTACTGAAACTTTTAATATGAATGGACATTGATGTTTATTCAATATATTGGTTGTACTAGAAATAAATTGTAGTCATTGCCACCAAGATACAACCTGTCTTCTTTTACTGTGTGTCTATAGAAACACATATTTTTTCAGCCATTTATAAATCCAAGATGGATTGACTAAAAAACAAAACTAATCTTTCAGTTGATTTTTTATATAAACCCCAATTTGTCTTATTATTTAAAGTCTTCATTTACTCTCTAATTTAAATTATTAGACATCAATGCGACAATGAAACAATGAAACTCTGTAGCTCTGGCTAGACTTGAATTCAAGATCCTCCTGTTTCACTCCATTGAGTACTGGGGTTATGTCTCATGCCACCAGATCCACGTCAATGTTTTTTAAAACAAGTTGAATATATATGTCACTGTGGTTCTTTGGTATTATAGTTGAATTTTATTTATTTATTTTATAACATCTCCAACTTCTAATTACAAGAATGTGCGCTCCATGAGGTAGAGTGGATTAGAAAATGTTCCTGTCTTTTCTGCTTTCCAGAAAGTGTGTGTTAAATCAGTTTATTGCTTCTTTGATAGTATTCACTAAGGAAGTCACCTAGTTCCAGAAGTTCCTTTGAGAAAAAAAAAATCTATCCATAAGTTCAATATCTTCAACAGATAGGATTGCTCATCTTGTCTATTTCTTTTGGAATGTATTTAGTTTATTTATTTCAGGAATGTAGGTTTATTTGACCAACTTCTCAAAAACACTGACATTAAATTGTGCATAGTATCCTTTCTTGCTAATTAATGATTCATAACATTCTCTCATTTATCTGTAGACACTTTTACAATATCTTTATTTATATTGATTTTTTTTTCATTTTGTTAATCATTCATTGCAAGTCTCTTTTAATGATTGTAGGCTTAGAGTTTTTTTTAACTTACTTTTAATAGGACAAGGGGACGTGAACCTGTTTAGAAGTAGTTCTTTGAGGTGATTCCTATCTCCCTTTGTAAGGATACCAACAGACCAGTTCAATAGTGTCAGAATCACCAGAAACTACCAGGCCTCTGCTGAATCAGCATGAGTCAGCAGGAACAACCAGGATCAACCATGGAGACCAGAAGTTCTCTCTCACAACCAAGTGAAGATTAGTGAAGGTGCAAACCAACATAGCTAGCTATGCAAGCACTCCATCACTGTCTATTGAGTCCTATTTATACTCTTTAAAAACATCTCATGTCCTTCCACGGGTCTTGCTTCAGCAAAACCAAGTTAGTCTACATCATATGACACAACCAGAAACTTGCACTTCAAATGGTCTTTAAAAAAAAAACAAAACTTTTTATGCTAAAGATTTTTCTTAGTATTTTATTTCCTCCTCCTCCTCCTCCTCCTCCTCCTCCTCCTCCTCTTCTTCTTCTTCTTCTTCTTCTTCTTCTTCTCTTCAACTTTGTGTTTTAATTGATTTTCTTACTTTCTTTTTGTATAATCTTAACTAATTGATATCAGAGGTTTTCAAATTTTTCTAATGGAGACATTTAATGAAATAAATTTCCCCACAAACACTTTACTAACAGTTATCCATACATTTTGACATAGTATTTGTCCATTTTTATTGAGTAAAAATATTTCTCAATTTATTTGTTGAAATTTTGAAAAATTTCCTGTATCTTGGGATTTTTCAGAAAAATGTCTTTTATTATTTGTAGTTTAGTTTCAGTATGGATGAGTGTCAAATTTTGTCTGTTTTTAATCTCCACTCTGTTGTACTTTAAGATCTATTTTGGTCACTGTTTCACATGTACTGGAAAAGACAACGCAGTCTTTTGTTTGAAGCAGTGTCTTCTGAATGCCAGTTACAGTTTTCCTTTATATCTTATTCAAGTAACGAATATCCCTGTTTTAATAATATCCAAGGAACTACTGAATGCAGCAGATACTGTAAAAGAGAACATCAGGGACTCTGTAGGAATAGAAATAGATACTATTAACAGTTAATGTGCTAGGGTGGAGAGGAGGTGTGGTGTGGGGATAGAATAAGTGTAGAAGAATACTTGAAATGATGTGTGAGAAATTAACTTTAGTTGATGAGAGCAAATCAGCTACAGATCTAGAAAATTCAATCCACCCTAAGAGAGGAACACAAGAAAAAATACAAAGGGTACATGAGAATTGTCTTTCAGAAATCTGTGTTTAAAAAAAAAAAAAACAGTTTCAAAACAAAACAAAACTAAACAAAAAAGCAAGTCAACCAACCAACCAAACAAACAAACAAAACAACAAAAACAACAAAATCCAGCTAGAGTTGAAAGACACATTCTGTATAGAAAACCATGGTGCTGTCTTTCATCTGGAATCATGTAATGAAAGGGCATGTTTAAAAGACTAGAGGTCAAAGTGATTGGCCATAATTTTTAAATCATATATATATATATATATCTTTGTTTTGTTATACTAGCAATTGAATCCAGACCTTGTGTGTTTCAGACAAACCCTCTTGCCTTAAGTGTATCCCCCGATCTGACTCAATTTATACATAAAAAGAAAGCCTTTTAAAAAGACAGGCAAAATAAAGACTTCAGGAGCAACTGAACCTGTGACGATTCACCAAAGACACACACCAACAGGATCATTAAGAAAAAAATGTGTACAAACATGGCAGACCTTATTTTATATGGCTTTATGCTTTTGTTGTGTGGCTATTTTCTTCCAATTCAGACATTCTCTACTGAATGAATGAAAGAGGCTGACAAGACTCAGGAAACTTAGAGAGTTACAAGACGCACATATCCTCTCTCTACTTTTTCAAAAGCAGTAGGTAATTTTAGGGAAGAGACTCTTCAGTGGGACTGCCTGCAAGTTCTGCAGGGAGCTTTAGGAACAGACGTTTTATAAGTTGTCACCCATGCTGGAGTGGGCTGCTAGGGAATAATGGCCCCTTTAAGTCACCCCTGCCCCTGTAAGTAATCTCATGTTCCCATAAGTAACACCAATAAACTCATTGGCTTCCCAACTCAGAAAGCATCATTCCTTTGTATTAATGCTGCATCTGCAGTAGATAGATAGTGGCTCATATCTCCCTGGTAAAAATCACAAAAGAGTATCTACAAAAATAATGGCTATTGCCCCAGATAGCAAATATACTATATATGTATAGTAAATTTATTTTATTGTTTATAATTGTTTTAATTATACCTGTTAGATTCTTAAAAGCAAAAGGACTTATTGACATAGAAGAGTAGACTATAACTAAGCACACATGGGCTATATAGACACACATTGCTCCTATCACACTCTCCGCATGAAGGATGTGATATTATTTGAAGGATGACTGATTAATTAAAGATATGTTGTAAACCAACCTGAGTAATTTTCAGTCTAGACATTTTGCTTCTTTCTCTAGAAATTCAATTTGGGTGCTTTCTTTTACGTACCACATTTATATTTTCTATTACGTCTTTGAGCATGTTTTATGATTTGTGAACATAATAGCACTCAATCAAGCACCCAAGGCCAACCTTGGCAGACCCCAGCTTTCCCTCTCTGGAGTTCCCTTCTGCTGGGTGCTCAGCTCTCTGGTCTTAACTGCCTTAGCGCGTGTCATCTCTAGTCTTTGCCTGCATCATTCAGCAATGGCATCAGGGTCTGGCTTGCTTTTCCGTGTGCTTTGGCTTGGATCTGTCTGGTGGCATCAGGCCAGGGTGGCCCATAGGATCTTACCCATTTGCCTTCTCTCAGAGAACAAGGTATATGCTGATTCTTGCTCAGTGTCTGAATCCTTAGTAAATTCTGCCCCTTGGTCTGGTTGTTTGTACCACATGGTAGAATTTGGTCCCATGCAGGGTCACCTCAGCTACCACCTCTTTGTGCTCTCATTGCTTGGTGTTTAATTTCTATTACTGTACATTGATTTTTACTTACAATTTTCAGGCCCATGGCTTCTGGTTTCTAAACACCTTGCACATAGTGATTGTTCCGCTGGTTCTTGACTATCAGGACTTAGCATAATATTAGGCACATAAACATTCTTTTTAGAATAGTTATTCAAGTCTGCTAGCCTGATGACCTGTCTCCTTGAGTCTTTGGAACATGGTAGATTCCAAAATTCATAGGTGTGTAGGTAAGTAGCAGAGAGGGGACACATACCTTTCCCTTATTGGCAGCCCTGGGTGAAATCATCAGATGTGAGGGTTCTAGGAGCTTGAATCCAACTCTGGCTTTGAACTTCCTCATAAGGCTTCAGATGTCTTCTGCCAGCACACACAAGTTCACTCTTAGACGACAGCTTCACCCATGAATTAGAAACAGTGATGTATTTATTCAGCAAACGTGCACATGCCAAGCGTTGTACATTCGTGTGACTTCAAGCGTCTCAATATAGCAACTGCTTTATCTCTATTACAGCACATGATTGAGGAGCTTTCATAATCTCTATTTTACTGATGAGGAAATAGAAGCCTAGAAAGGTTAAGTAAGTGGCACACTGGGATCCCACCCCAAGCATCTGGCTCCTGGATCCACATTCTTCATTGTTAACACTATGCCTCCTGTGTGGCCTATGTCAATGCAATTGTGCCTGCTTATGAGGGAACAAGTGGCAGTAAGGGACAGGCTGAAACAGATGGGGACTAGAGTTAGAAGTACTTTGGGCCCATTAGCATGTAGGGGAATAATAGCAATCACTGTCTTGATTTATTCAATACCCATGGTACTTTTTCTGTGTTCCAGCCTCGTCTGGGAAGGACAAACAGACAGTGAGCCAAGCAAAGCACAAAATGTCCGACTGCTGCCAGGTGTCAGCAGTGACACACAGACAATAACGTTTATGAGAGTACAGCCGATGCAGGACCTGCCAGCCACAGCAACAGTGGATGCCCTAACCTGGATGCTTTGGGAAATAAGAAGGACCCAAACACCCAGAAGCACAGCTGGGAGAGATTGGGGTAGTCAGCCGGCGACCTGCATCTTTATCCTCCTGTATCCACTGATGGTTGCAGGAGCCTCTGTGCATATGGTGATCTTCCGATCTCCTGCGGCTTTTTTTCTAGGGCACTGAGATCCTGTCTGCTCCCCTACAGACCAGAACTGAACAGCGGTGAGGAACAGAGGAGTTGAAGAGGCCAATATCACAGGCAATATTTTATGTCGAGCAGAATAATCAGGAAAAGCACAAGCTTGCATGGCAGCCAGCAGCCGAAACAACCCTTCTCTCTTCTCATTTCCTTGTTTGTATTAAATACTCAGCTGCCCCCATGCCATGGAGTCAAACAATGCCGGAGGAGTTGTATCCTCCGGTTATCAGGGAATATCTTGGGTTCTGTTGCAGGGCAGCAGACTGTTTGGATGAAAGGAACTGATTCTCTTTACCATTCAGATCTTCAGAACTGGCTAGTCAGCCTCGCCTTTGTCCACTCTTCACCCCTGGGTGCTGCGGAGAACTCAGCAGAAGTGCTGAGCACAAACTTACACCAAGTGCCTGATTATTAACCGTGGTGGTTACCTAGACTGATGGGAGAGGGGGCGTCTTATGTATCATTGCTCAAGGTCATTTTTGCTTAGGGTGAATGTGTATGGAGGTTGGGTGCTCCATCAGACACTCAAGAAAAATTTCTTTGTTTGAATTAACTTTTCTCTTTAAAGCCTATTAGACTGTTTTTCAGCAAATATTGTCAGATCACACATTTGTAATGGGGTCTCTCCATCTTTCCTAGTTCTTGCTGGACAAAGAACGTTGACTGTGTGTGTACATGCATTCTGGTTCCTTGGGAGGCTCTGTGGCGTGTGGAGTCTCTGCTAGGAGAACACTAGTGTGAATTCCTGCACAGAGTACAAAGGGAGCCAGAGGAAGCCTCTGTGACTTCATTAAGTGTCCCACCTGGAGTGGAACCTGTGGTTCTGAACACTGGACCCGGTGTGGGATTTAAGAGAAGCTGCCCTCTGCTCTTTCACCTTTCAGATGGCAAGGTCAAATCCTGGCACGAATGCATATTGTGCATGTTGTGCAATCATACGTATGTGTTGGCAGGTGATAGAAGTCACAAAATCAGGCTTATATGCACATACATGTGGTAGAATATTCACATCATCGAAAACAAAGCAAATGAATAAAATGAGATGAGAAAGGACTCCTCTTCTATAACCCAACCTCTACTAACTGTCCTACATTTTGGAAACAATCATTTCTGGACAACTGGTCATTTTTATATACATACAAACTTATAGGTACACACTAAATTGAACACACACACACATATACATACATATATGTCATATGTACATATAATATACATAATTTTTTATGATTGCTTATTCCACACAATTTGGTATAGGCCTTGTTTGGGGAGGGAGAGCCAGGAATGCTCACATAGGACGACTAGTTAGGAAATTGCTATCTTTAAAAAGAGGAGACAAATCTTCCACCTGTATAATTTCATCTGAAGGAAAAGACTGTGATCAGAAGCCTCAACTGTCTTTTGTGTCTACTCTACAATGGACACCATGCAAAGAGTTTTATGGATCTAGGACTCAGTACATAACAGTATAAAATTAAAAACGTGAGTCCCTTCACCCAAAACAATAGCGGTCAGAAGAGAATGTTCCACAGCCAATGTGGGGCTTGCTCATCTGAGTGCAGGTTGTACGTGCACGAAGCCCCATGTGCACCTAGAAGCATGGCTGTTTTTACTATGCAGATGGGAAGCTGAGATGCAGGCACTTCGATCCCAGAGCTTGCTGCCTTGGCATTTACCTGTAGGACAAGAGCATCTTGCCCAAACAATCTCAGTTCCCAAAACAAAAAAAAAAATTTTTTTTGACCCTGATATTGGTCATCTGGACAATGTGAATTTTATATCTCAGAGCTGTTCCAACTTCCAGCTACCAGATGTCTGTAAAAATTCATAGCAGGCTATTAAATTTAGCAGATCCTGTCTTAATTAGATTAGCTTTTGCACAGCACGAGGGCAGAGCATCTCTCTGATGGAGGGTTTCTAAAGATATCTGATGGGATTTCTTTATGGAAGATGGGCTCTTTTATCCATAGAGACTGATGAATAGGGGAAAAAAGATTTCCTACTGTATAATAGTATAGAAATGTGATCATGGAGTATCAAAGGAGAAACATAGGCTTAATTTCACTAATGTTCCCTCTTTATTTGGCTTCAAAACAGGGAGAGGGAACTAAGATGGGGGGTTGTGGGGGTGGGGGGAACTTTCAAAATAACCAGCCAGGGAAACAGCAGAAGGGAGGTGGGAACCTACAGACAAATTCTTGTCTTTAAATCTTTCAATAAATCTAGAGCCAGAGTGCTGAGTGTTCAGGAGCCTGCTGCTGTCTGACTCCTCTTTCTCTCCAGACAGGAAAAAACAGTGCAGTTTATCTTGGGCTGACCATAGGTAGGTAGTCAAACTCAGCTCCTCTTCTCTGTCTGTTTAAGGTCACTACAATAACTCACGTGACTGAAGCCAACCGATGGGAAACCTTGTTTATTTCACCTTCCTTATTCTGCCATAGGTAGAAGACCTAATTCATGATTTGTGGAAACCTACGGGGTGCATATAGGACAACAGGTCTGAGAGCCGGGCAACTGGTACGTGAGTCGATCCAGGAAGAAAACGGGTGTGGGTGATTTTTCTTAACCTCAGATGCACCAGAAAGATCACATTCTTGCAAAGACCTTCTTCCTTGGGTGTGGGGGTCGGTGGAGAGACTGTGAGAACAGAAACAATAGTGACGGGTGTTTGCTTCCACCTCACCATCTCCCTGCCCGTGGGCAGAAGGGAAATTTAGACTTTTCAGGCCCTAAAGCACAAGAATACAGACAGGAAATGCTGGTAGAAAGAATGGCCCATCGGTTGTCCCTGAGGCAGGCTGATCAGATTCACATCATACACAGGCAGGTTACTAGGCAACTGATTAAATAAACGTGCTGGTCCTACAAGCAAGCTTGCAATTAATTAACTTAACCATTTTCATTTCGACTGTTTTTTCCTCCTTTTCCACCTCAGCCCACGTTGAAATTCAGAATTGTGGGAGGCATCTGGATCTTCTTGCAGTCAGGAGGAGGCGGCTGAGACCCATTTTCTCTTCCTTCCTGATTCCCTTTAGTTCTTCCCACATGCGAAAGAGCAGAGCTTGCCCAGCAGGTAAATGGCATTTTACATAAATAAGGAAACATTCATGAAAGGCCTAAAACCTTGTGGGACATTTGTCTATCTAGACTCTGAGATGCTTCCTAATCGTGCCCGTTGCTGGGAAAAACAAGATGGAAAAAAAATTGTACTACAGAAAATCATTTTAATAGATCGTTTCAACATTGTGTGGCAGATGCCAAGCACGACCGAGGCACAAGCTGAATACAGGTCCCTCAGTGCTATGGAATGGTGAGGCTACTTCTTTGCTGGACAAGGTGGCCCGGGAAACAGTTGCTGAAAACTCGGTGAATGGACCAGTATGAAACCCCCTTGGATAGGCGTTCCTGGAGAGGGCCTTCTGCAAATGAACAAAGAGCCAGTAATCCTGGTAACTTTGCCACTAGTTTGGTCTTACAGCCATTGATCTGAGGTACTCAATAAATGGTATGGGCAGGGTCAGATAATCAAAGCCCATTTTTTTTGTCAATCTGGGATTCTGCTTGGGTAAGGGAAGGTTCTGCGGAATAGAACCAAGGGGAGAAAATGGATGTGGCTTACTTCCATCGAGTGAAACGCTGTCACCTGATAGTAGGAGAGAAGACGATGTTAAGAGAGAGAAGACATCAAAAGGGGAATTTGTTTAGGGGAGAAACCAGGAAGCAAAGAAGTGTCTGAGGAAGGATGGAAAAACAGAGATGTGAGAGCAGGCTGGCCCGTGGGACGTGGTTAGGAATGGGTGGTACCAAGGGAAAAGCTGATAACTGGTATCTGGATTGTATAAGGGGAAGGCTGATAGCATCTGGATTGTGTAGGTGGAGGGGGCTGGTCACTGAAACAAAAGAACAAAAGAAAAATGGGGGCTGGGGAAGGAGATCTATTTTATACTTGCTGAATTTGGGGGTTCCATGGCACAGTTTCTTTAAAAAATCCCTCCAGAGGCAAGGGTTAGGAAGGCTCCCTTTGATAACTTACATTCTAAACTCCTGTATTGTGCTGGGTTTCCAGGGAGGGTTGTCTCTGTGTCTTTTTAAATTAGCATATATTAAAAGTATAGAGTAATGGCTTTTGTTAGTGTTTTCATATAAGCATGTTGTATATCTTGACTGTATCCACCCCTCCCTCCTCTCTTACTCCTCTTTCCTTCTTTCCCTTTGGTCCTCATTTTCTTCCTTTAGGGCCCCTCTTCTCCTTTAATAGTTTTCTTTCATCTTAGACTCACCTACAAGAGAACACACACGGTATATGTCTTATGCATCTCTTAATCTGGCTTATTTTGCTCAATGAGTGCACTTTCTGCCAAAGGGAGTTCACTCATTTTTTGTTCCACTTAAGGTTTTAATAATAGTGTATTCACACTACATTTTTTAAATCTGTTCATTCATCCATGAACAACTAGGCTGGCATGGGTAGAACTGTGATTCATGAGTGTGCAGGCTTCTCTGTTGCATGCTGACCCTGATTCCATTAGGGTAGGTACCCAGGAGTCATATGTCTGTGTCCCTTGAACCTGCTACTCTTAGGTTTTAGTGAGCTTCTGTATTGATTCCTATAGTGGATTCATCAGCTTATATTTCTACCAGAAATGTACAGATATCTCTTCCCCCACTATATTCTTGTCAGCATTTGTTCTAGGCTTTCTCAGTGATAGCCTTCTGACTGGGAACAGAGGGAATATCACTGTAGTTTGATTTACAGTCTCTGGATGGCTAAAGATGCTTACCATTTCCTTCACATATTTAGTGACTATTTGTTCTCCTTTTGAAAAGTATCTATTGGGTTTCTTTGAACATTTATTGATCTCATAATTGCTGCTCTGACGTTTAAGTTTTGTGTGTTCTTTTGATGGTCATCTTCTCTAAAATAAATAGTTGCCATAACTTTCCCCTGTTTCTATAGGCTGTCCCTTCCTTGGTCAATCATCTCCTCTGCTCTCCAGAAGTGTTTAAATTTCATGCGATCTGTTTGTGGCTAGTAGAGAAAGGTGGGACAAAACCTTCTAGCTATGAAATGCTGTTGCTATACTGAAAATGGAACAGGCTAGGATCACCCATGGATAGCAGCAGTCATTTGGGATGATGCATTGAGTCCTGTGTTCTGTATTCAATGCAGTCAACATCCATTACCATAGCATCACCCCCGAGGAAGGGAAGGGATTCTCATATTTAGGACCACATGGGAAGCTCCTAGCTGCTGTGGGTGTTACCTAGGCTTGAGATCCTCTAGGCTTGGATTCCAAAGCTGCTTGCCTTTGTAAAAATGAGATGATCTTGCTCAGTCTGGCTGTCTCTCTGTGTAGGTGCTACCTTGGGGGTCTTTGGGTGAAATATCAAGGGTACTGTACAATAAGCTTACCCAGAATGGCTGGGGAAACTCTATTACACAGGGCCTACCTAACCTGTGTCACAAAGCAGATACACCCAGGGCTGTATGCCTACTCCTTCATTTTAAGAAATATTTACATCAATAGTTATTTAAAAGAATGGCTTTATAATTGACCAAATTTAGGTCTCAGGCCTAGAGGCTGCAAGTCCAAGATCAAGGCCCCAGGTCATGCAAAGACCCAGTGTCTAATGAGGGTTTGTTTTCTGGCGCATGGATATACTTCTAGTTGTGTCCTTACATAACAAAAGGGGCAAGAGATATTCATTCATAAGGGTAGAAGCCCCATTTATGAAGACTCCACCATCCTAAGCTTATAACTAATATCGTCCTCATAGTTCCAGCAGCCAATAAGATCACACTGATGGTAAAGTTTTAACAGAGGAATTGAGGGGGAGGCATGTATTCAGGCTATGACATTGTGTGTTATCCATTATTTGCTGAATTTACTCTTTGGATGCTTCTTGGATTCTATCCTTATCCAACATAACCATTTGTTCATTGTAATGAGAATTCTGGAATTTGGTTTCTTTTAAAAACACACAAATACTATAATATGTTTTCATTTTAATCTCAGGTATAGGGATATAGCACTGCTTCAGATTGTACACAGCAACTATTATTTGTTTCATGCTCTAGCAGGGACGCAATTTTTTTTCCAGCTGCAAATAGTTTCTGCAATTGTGTGATGTTTGGAATTCTGGGAACTTTTCAGAGGGCCTGGAGAGGCAAGGTTGGTGATTGCTAGTTGTTAGGGGGCTGGATGCAATTTCTTAGCAGTCATGATCAAAGAAAAAACAAGAAGAAATTAAATTCAAGAATCTCTACCTTTCTCACCCCAATATCCTTTCTCTCTTATCTAGTGATAGAGGGTAAAACCTGGGGATAAAGGCTGGGAATAAGAAGGAGCCACAAAGTAGCAAAGACCAACTTCAAGTGGCACCCAAATGTGGGGCTCGATGAAGAAAAAATGGGAAATTGGATTTCAAGCTTCATAGAAGAAATGGCTGGAGAAAAAGTAATGAATATTTTCTTTTTTCAAGAGACCAGCAAATGTTTATTGTGGCTGCTATCACTGGGCTATCTACTACTTAACTCCAAGGGGGCATTTTCTGTGGTTTTTTTTTTCCTTTTCTTCATCATATATCCTGTTTAAAAATAGGTTGGAAAAGTTGATAAGCAATTGGAAATGGAGGGGCCTGAGAAACAAACAAACAAACAAAAATGGCTGGCATGGTAAAACAAAAGGGGTCGCTCTACTCTCTCATTTCTGCAAGGGTTACAGAGTTGGCTGTGTAACTGGAGAGGTTGTAGCTGGAGACAGAAGGTCTTGGGAAGCAAAGAGCATTGGGAAAGCAAGAACCAAAAGGCTCAGTCCTGGTGACTGTGGGCATTTCCCACAGGAGGAAAGAGGGAAAGAAACTGTGCCAGAGGGAATTCAGGTCAGAGAAAAGCTGAGAAAGCAGGAGGACAATCTGATGAAATAGTCCCATTCAAAAGAAAGAGTTCATCTAGAACCAACTGCAGCACCAGAGTTAGAGGAGGGACAGCCTGGGATTCTGTGATCACCATCAGCTTTCCCGGTAGTCACACAGCAGATGCCTGCTGATAGTGTGGAACAAGGTTATGATGAGATAAGATGATGTCCTATAGGATTTATAGATCTAAGGCATTTTAAAGAAGCCACGATTTCATATGGGATGCATTTGCCTTATGTGAAACAAATTTTAAATAACTTGGCTACTCAATATTCCCCAAGACCAGAAGGGACTGGTCTTCTCCTGGTCTTGGCGAAGACCAGAAGAGGCTGGTCCACAGTTGTTATGGTTAACATGGTGGAAGGAAGAGGCCTCAAATATTGAACAGCAAAATAGAGTGAGGGGAATGAACACAGTTAAAGACCAGTTGCTAGGCCATACTCTGATATATAAGAACAGATTCAGTTTGATGACATTACTATACTCCAATGTTGTTTAGTAGCTTTAAGAACTTGGACAAAGTTTGAAAAAGTCCACCTCATTTACAAAGGTTGTACAAAGCTCTGGAGAAGCCCTTACTGATTTTTTTTTTTTTAAACAAAGTTTAGTCTCAACTGTGAACAAATCCTTATCAGACCCTGATTCAAGACAGGTCTTGATAGAGACCTTGCATTTGAAAATGTGAATACTGAATGTAAAAACGTTACTAGACCATTAAAGGTGTGAGTAGTGCCTATGGATGAGTGGATAGGGGATAGTACCATGCTAATATAAGCTATAGGTAGAGGTCTCTGATATCAAAATGCCTGGTGCTTCAGTTGAAAGAAATACAGTCATTTCCAAAGAGATGTGACCAAGCCACTAAAGGTCTCAGATCTCAAAAATTTAATTGTGGGAATTATGGTAATTTGCAACAAAATTGTGAACAAGGCATCTCTAAGGAAATTTATTTATTTTTCTAAATATAAACCAGAAAGAAGGCCTAGGCTTTCAAGGGTGCAGGCAATGTGACAAAGGTTCCCATTGAACCAATGAATGTATATCCAAAAGAGATATTAAAGATAATTTCTTAGCCTCAGGAAATGACCTTGGGGGTCTAGTTCAAGGCCTCACATCAAAAAGTACAAGCCATTTCAGCCAAAGAGTGACATGCAGACTGAAAAACCTCCAAATAGGTATTGGAGATTTAATGCATGCTACCACAGGCAGCATGACTCTAAACTTGATCACAGGTAAAGTTCACCCTCCCTCCCTTCTTCCCTCCCTCTTTGTGCTGTCTCCCTCTCTCTCTGTGTCCTCCCCCTCTCCTTTATTCCCTCCCCTCTCTCTTTCTTCCTCCCCTCTCTCTTTCTTCTCATTGATTGCTTCTTTCCAGCACAAATGCTGCTAAAATTTGCTGGAAAGAAGCCTTTTTGTACACATAACTGTTCACTTATAAAAGCTATTTGCGTTCAAGACCCATGTTCCACCCGCTTTACTCTGGCCATTTAAAATTCATACCCACTTGCTTCCCATTTCTCTGGTGACAGACTTTGTGCTCTTTTTTTTTTAATTAGATATTTTCTTTATTTACATGTCAAACGATTTCTCCTTTCCCAGATTCCCCTCCAAAAAATCTCCCAAAAAACAACAACAAGAACAAACCTCTGTTCCCTCTCTCTCCCCCTTCTCATCATCTCACCCTCTCCTGCTTACTGGCCCTGGCATTCCCCTACACTGGGACATAGAACCTTCACAGGGCCAAGGGCCTCTCCTCTCATTGATGACTGACTTGACCATCCTCTACTATACATATGCTGCTGGGGCCATGAGTCCCACTATGTGTACTCTCTGGTTGATGGTTTAGTCCCTGGGAGCTCTGAGGGAACTAGTTAGCTCATATTGTTGTTCGCCCAAAGGGGATGCAGACCCTTCAGCTCCTTGGGTCCTTTCTCTAACTCCTCTACTGTGGACCCTGTACTCAGTTCAACGGATGGCTGTGAGCCTCTAGTTCTGTATTAGTCAGTTACTGTCAGAGCCTCTCGGGAGAGAGCTCTATCAGGCTGGCTACGTTTTCTGTGAGGAACTGGAAGAAGAGAAGAGGTAACTCCTATGTTTGGGGAGAGAAGTTCCCAAAGGGTGACAAGAGGGGAAATGAAGCAGGCTAGTTATTTTTAAATATAATATTAAAAGTGTCATTGTTTATTTTTTTAAACATTTTGAATGTTTCCTTTTCTTCTATGGCATTATTTTTAAATTCTGTATTATCTTTTAGAAATTCATTTGTGTATTGAGTCTGTGTTCTCTCCTTCCACTACATGGGTTTCAGTGCTACCTTCCAGATCAACAGGCATTATGGCAAGCACCTTTATCCAGAATGCATTTGGATCTCTTTCACCTGCTTTATTTCCTCTTCCCTTTTTTCTTCCTCCCCTCCTCCTCCTCTCCCATCCTTCTCTCAGCCCCTCAGTGTTGTGGTATTTATTTAATTTCAGTTGTGGGTTTCTATCCCACCTTGATCATTCAGGTTTCAGATAAAAGACACAAACCTTTATATTTATAATAAACTTTTAAAGCATCAGAGCTGGGAAGAATCTACGCTTTACGCTATTATGTCTACTTACTTGCCAATAACCCCGGGATATGAATTGCCATGTTCTGCCTGGGCTGCTCTTACTCCAACTGGCCAGCTCTCATGGCCAGTTCTCACAATCCCTTACCCCATGGCATCCTCTCTTTCCACCTTCTTTCTCTTTCTTTCCTATTTTCCTGACTCAGACTCCAAGCCTGGCAACTGAAACTCCACCTACCTCTCTTCTGCCCAGCTATAGATTATAGGCATCTTTAGTCATTATTTTCACCAACAGTTTTAAATTAAGGAGCAAGATTATATACTATCACTTGGTGTGCGTGAGGATCTCCTCGTCCCTGGGGCAACCAGACTTTGGGGGAGGCATTTATTTAGCAC
>NW_022196911.1:5199045-5276545 GCF_008632895.1 Mastomys coucha | reverse complement strand
ACTATAGACTTGGTACCACCTGGAATCCCCTGGAAAGAGAGGCTTCATATAAAATTATCTAGAAGTTTTGTAGAAAGTCTGAGCTCACTGTGGGTAGTACCATTCCTTAGGCTGGGCTTTGTATGAGTGAAGAAAGTTAGCTGAGTATGTGCTCAAGGAAGGTAGCAAACAAGAATGTATTTAATCTCTTTGTTTTTATCTGTGATGTGACTAATTGAGTTCTTGACATGACTTTCTGAAATGAGGGCCTGTATTTTGGAACTATAAGCCAAGTAAGCCCTTCCTCTCCTATGTTGATTCTGATCAAGATACATCTTACAACCAGCATAAATGAAGACAGAACACTCTGCTTTTATGATCATGTCTCTGGATGACTTCAGATATCTCTGGCTAAT
Source organism: Mastomys coucha (assembly GCF_008632895.1). Taxonomy (NCBI): domain Eukaryota; kingdom Metazoa; phylum Chordata; class Mammalia; order Rodentia; family Muridae; genus Mastomys; species Mastomys coucha. Next base: position 5,276,150 of record NW_022196911.1, on the reverse strand, counting down.
ATGGCATACATGTTTGTGTGCATATATGTGTGTGTATAGGTAGGTGTCTATAAGTGTTTGTATGTGTGTGGAAGCCAAATATCAAAGGTCATCACTGAGTGACTTTCTCGGTAGCTCCACCCCCACACCGCACAGGCCCTGAGTTAGATTCACTGAATCTGGAGATTACTGGATGGCGAGTGAGCTTGAGCATTGCTTTGGTTACCTCCTCCCTCTGTAGGGGAAAGGTTGCAAATCTGCCAAACTTGGGTCATGAAGCTACCATAACATCACTTTATCATCTGAGCCAACTCCCCAGCCCATTTCTACCTTAGTTTTTAAAACAGGCTCTCTCACTGAACTAGAAACTTGCCAAATCAGTTAGATTGGCTAGACAGCAAGCCCTAGAGATTCCCTTATCTCTGTGTCCCTAGGGTTGGGATACATGCATGTATTGCTACACCTGGCTTGTTTCATGTGTGTCCTGGGGATGTAAACTCAAGACATCATGGTTGCATTGCAAACAGTTTACTGACTGAGCCATTCCCTAAGCCCCAATTTTCGCTTCTTAACATCTCATTTATTCAGAGGACTTTGCTGGCTGTATTGTTAAGTCCAGCTTTTTAGGAAATGAGTGTTGCTCATTGTTGATTCCATGTTTCTCAGTGCAGTGTAATGACAGGATTTTGAAATAACATGGGCTGCACATGTCAGCAAAAGTGACTGGAATGAGGGTGACTGATGGCACAACTATTTATAAAACAACTGTTGTCACTGAAAGTCCCAGTGGCCTTTCATAAAAGCAGCTGTTTTAACTCTCCTTTTTGCCTATCTTGTGGGTGCCTATGGATGACTTTTGTAGATACTGACCTTGGTAAACAAAATTCTCTCAGCCCAGGGAGTGGAGGATGTGGTCCAACTAGTGTGAGATTCCTACTTTAGCAGTTCCCCCACCTCTCTGGTGGCAAAATACTTCTATCCATTCATTTTGACTCAAAGCAGCCAATTACCTCATCTTTTCCAAGTAGAAGGAAACCATTAACATTTTCCTAAGGTATACCTGTAGCTATCCCCTTGAGTAGAACATTCATTTAGAAATCTAGTTGATCAAATTTTAGTTTGAACATAATAAAACAAACTAATCTTAAATATGTCTTCAGAGGTGCTTTGACAAATTTCTGGGCTCATGTAGCCACCAGCAAGTCAAAACATGTGGGTTTCCCTTCTCCTTGGGGATCATTGGCCACTGTCTCATGGGGGCAGAGAGAACAGAGGCAACGAGCAGAGTGCAGAGGACCATGAATATGATGGGAGGACATCCAGAGACAGTTTCAGTGAGACAGCACTACCTTATTCCTCTGAGGGTATAACATTTTAGGATTTTTGGAATTATGAGCAGGAGGGCTGATTGGTCATAACACAGTAGCTAATTATCACACAGAGGGAAGGACTGTATACTAGTCAGGGTTGTCTAGAGTCACAGAATTTATGGGATGTTTCTATATATTAAGAGAATTTATTGTAATGACTTACAGTCTAACTAATCCAACAATGGGAAGCTATAAATGGAAAGTCCAAGAATCTAGGAGTTGCTCAGTCCTGGAGGGTAGTTGTTTCAGCTCGTCTTCTGTAGAAGTAGGTTCCAACAGATGTGCTGAAAAATAAGTGCAAGCAGTTGAAGAAGAGTGAATCTTCCTTCTTCCAATGTCCTTATGTAGGCCTCCAGAAGAAAGTGTGACCCAGTATGTACCACCATGCTTGGGTCTGGAATGTGCTTTGTCCCATGCTGACCTGTAACTCAGAGATCTGTTTGCCTCAGTCTCCTGGGATTAAAAGTGTGTACTAACTTACCTGGGGCCTAAGATTTTCATGGCTACTATGCTTCACGATCTGCATATCAAGATCCAGGTCTGAAACCTGAGTCTTCCAGCCTTAAGATCTCTGGATCACAAGGATGACCTCCATTTTTGGATTGTAGTTCATTTCAAATGTAGTCAATTTGACAATCAGAAATAGCCATTAGAGGCTGAAAGAAACTTATGTGCTGAATCATACAGTACTTGCAGAAAGCTCTGTGAAGGGTCATCCTCCAGATAAGGTCAGGCACCTGTGCTCAGAGACACTCTCCAGATAAGTTCATTGGAAAAGGGAAAGCGCCACTGAGAGAGTCCTCCATTTTGTGCCAATCTCAGAAAGTTATCTAGACATGGTAGACTGCTAACTTAACAGCAGGTCTTCCAATAGAAACAGAACACTTTCCTGTGCCTTTCTTGTCAATGTCTCTGACACCACTGGTCACCAGGTAACCGCTGATGTGTACTGTTTATGTCAACTTTATATACATATATAAATACTGACAATTTGATCATGCAGAAAGTGTGCTTGCGAATCTGTTTCTTCCTGTTCAACAGTGTGTTGGGGTCCCTCCATAGTGTATCCATTGATGGTTTATTCTTCTGCATCACTGAGGCACTTGATGGCACCTCTGTACCACAATCCTTTGTTTTGTCCTCTCACCAACTGATGCACAGTTGGGCTGTTAAAGATTTGGGATAAATAAAATGGCTGCAGAAATTTAAACTTCCCTATAAGCTCTTTTTCTATGTACCAAAAGGATGTTTTTTTCCTATCTAAACCCCATTAAATTTATATATATTTCCCTTGCATTTCCTTTGATTGTTTTGTTCTTATTGCTTTTGCAGTTGTTCAGAAGTGATCTGATTATATAGCTCAGACAGCCTTAGACTCATGATCCTCCTGACTCAGCCTCCTAATTAGAGGCCTATCACACCATACTTGGCTCCTCTAGGTTTACATGATGAGATAGACACGTTAAGCTATGTTATACATCTGAGTTTTAATTTTCTGTAAGAAAAATATTTCAAGTCACATATGAGGAAAAAATAACAAGCAAGTTTTTGTGAAGATTTTTCAAGTATTATTCTAACTATTACCTTTAAGTTTGCATGTCATTTTCTACATACTTAATTGCATCTGTATATCCAGGTGTAGTGCCAAACAGCTTAGAAAGCATTTTCTGTCTATTTATCATTTAATTTGATTCCTCCAACCAAAAAAAAATATAAATAAAGGTTTCTTATTCTTGCAATTTCCTCCTTTCTGATGCTCTGTGGCTCTTCTTTTCTGTGGGACTTGCATGACAGATACGGGGTATTCAGGACTCCTTATCAGGAGACAGGCAAAGGTAGCCCTGTGTAGCTGGGGAACTGAAAGAAAGAAGGGAGGGAGGCGGGGGCTGTGACAGACAAAGATGGAGCCCAAACTAGAGGACACACAAAGACCTTCCTGACTTAATGAAAGCAATAGGTGTAGGGGAAAATATTCTTCCAAAGTTGAAGAAGCAGAAAGCCAAGCCACCGTTACATTATCAAAAGAATATCTCTGCTCTGTTTCTTTTTCATCTTCTTCTACTCCAGGCACCCTGAGTGTGGCTTCTGCCTGGACTGTCTCACTGGACTGTCTGAGCCATATCCACCAAGACCTGCAATTGCCTGGTCATGTTTCCTGTCAAGTCTCTTCTTGACATTTTTATCGTCACTGATGACCTTTACCTTGCTTCCAGGAGGTGTCTCCAAATCATCTCCTTTAAAAATTTTTGTTATTTTTTTTTCTGTTTACTTTTACACTCTACTACAGGTTGAAAATGCCATTCTAAAACATTGGTGTTTTAGACTCCATGAATGATTCCTTGTGGAGGAAAGGGTGGGAGAAAGAGGAAGGGCAAGAGTGAAAGAAAGACAGGAGGAGCATGAATAGAGGAATGGATTTGTAAATATGATTGGTTTAACTGGAATATAAATAGATATGGAAGAGATAAAAATATATGGAATAGATATGATGACCTTATGTGGAAATATTTTCCTATATTAACATTTGAGCCATAAATGACATTACAAATATTCTAAGAGTATTAACAACATAGATAGAGGACAGGACATTTGAAGATCAAACAGAGAAAGAGCTGAAGTTTGTCTTGAGGAATGGAGTGATATAGCTACAAGCCAGTGAATTCTGAACTCCAACAGGAGCAAGAAGAGGGAAGAAAAGGATGGTTTCCTCTTGCCTCCAGAATAAAAATGGTTCTGCTGGCCTCTTGGTCTTAGCCCAGTGAGTTGAGCTTCAAACAGCCCAGAGTTGAGCTTCAAACAGCCAGAGTTGAGCTTCAAACAGCCAGAACTGAGAGAAAACACATCTTTATTGTTTTAAATCACCTAACTACCAATTTAGGGGCAATCCTTAGAGCAGCCAAAGGATACAGATACTGATTAACACTACCAATGAGACATTCCTGTTGTGTCCTGTTTCCATGGCTGAGTTGGATGCTATGTATGTGACTGCAAAGTGCACAGAATCTTCAGAGACTAAATTGCCTGGCTGAACAAAGTGAGGGAATGTTTGTTCTTTCTCTGTGGGCTTCCACTCTCCCATGTATTTAATGGAGTTCTCCTTGGGAATGACTTTTAGAGAAGGGATCTAATTATAGAAGAAACATCAATTCCTATCCTGAACCCCTCAGGCTTTCCCTCATGGGGGCATGTCTTCCACTCATCCTTCTGGTGCCAGGCCCTAAAAAGCTGTTCTCATGGGAATGGTCCCCACACTGTTGCCTACTGAGGTTTCCCATAAGGCACAAGCCTTTTCCTTCATCATGCCAAATTCTAACTTCCGTTAGACTTCACAGTCCAACTGGAGAGTTTATTAAGGACTGAAGAGCATATGAAACTCTTGTCTTTTTATTTCAGTGTAATGCAGAAGATGCATGCAAATCCAGAGTAGGAGCAGAGGGCTCAAATCTGAAAGTGGCAATGTTAATCGTATGGACAGTAAGTCTAGAAAATTTTGAAATCATTGTTTCCTTAACAAAGCAAACATAAGCAGCTAAGAGAGACACTGGGAGAGTTAATGAGTCGGCAAGTGGGGAGCAGTTTGGAAATGAAGCTCATCCACTCACAGGTAGGCCTACCTCTCTTCATGAGACTTGCTTAGATCTCCTGGCATCTGCTGATGCTCACAGGTCTGTTAAGATTTCCAGAGGGAGGGAGGACAAAATACCACTCCTGGACAAGTTTGCCATAGCTTGGACCAACAACCTCTGGGTCAGAGGCTGCTCCCACGACCTTGTTTTGAGTATGCTGAGCAGTGTACCCTCACTCCAGGCACATGGGTATGAATGGACTCTTGAGATATTTCCAACATTGCGGAAGGCTGAGTGGGAATCTGTAGGAAAGCAGAGATGACTACACACAGTGACCAGGCCATTTTACTTGGGGTGGAAGAGAAATCATTCTAAACCCTTTGTACTTTGTATCTAGGATAGTTTGTGATGATAAACAAAACAAAACAAAATTCCCAAATAAACCTCCAATAGGCCTTTCTACCCATAATTAGTCAATAAGCATCAGGTGCTGTGTGGCCAGGAGACAAATGACTGTCTCCTATGGAGAGACATCATGAGCGTTGCCCTCTGTGGTGGTGTGAGAAATAGGGGCTGATTGCTACTGTAAATTTCGCCCATCTTTAGACAAATTCTTTCTCAATCCAAATCTAATTACTTAGTTCTTGCATTACTTAGGCATTTTTTTTGTTTGTTGTTGTTGTTTTTATTTTTTTATGTTTTTTTTCGAGACAGGGTTTCTCTGTATAGCCCTGGCTGTTCTGGAACTCACTCTGTAGATCAGGCTGGCTTTGAACTCAGAAATCCGCTTGCCTCTGCCTCCCAAGTGCTGGGATTAAAGGCATGTGCCACCACTGCCTGGCACGTTACTTAGTTTTTAAGAAACAGTCTTACACCTACTTCACCACTTGCCTCGTCCTTGTGCACCATACATACAGTGTGTGACCATTGAGTGAGGGGCAGCATAGAAACAGTGTGTTCCATGTACACAGGCTTCCCGTGGAAAGAATGTGTCCCTTGACAACACAGCACATCTTCACCTTCAGGTTATCTAAGTCCACAGCCTTCCCTCTGTCCTCCATAGTGAATGGGCATAGGCAAAGGAAGGGACTATTTTCCTTTTACTGCATTTGAGTCTCCTGCAATACCTGGTACCCTTCTAAGCCCATGGTGAGTGATTCAAAGACTTCTTAAGCTGATTTAAAATTGTCAGCATGAGACTTAATTTAATATTAAATAAGCCCAGGCAATTAATAAATGATGAGCTCATGACTCCATACCTACACACTCACTTGCCAAAGGTTTGGCATGTGTCTGGGTGTGCTGAAAGATTGCAGAAGACAAATGCTTCTGTTCTGGTACAAATATGGGCATCAGGTAAGAGACAGTCTGGACCTCAGAAGGTTTGGAGAGATAAGAGGTGTCGAATTTAGCTCTATCTGTAGGCAGGGTCTTGAGTTGAGTTGAGTAGTGTCTTTGTCCATGTGTCTCTGGTTGGAGAAAACGGAGCTTCAAGTACTGTTTACAGCTGCAGCAACTCCACTGTGCATCTCAGTGTGACCAGACACATCATTTATTTTCCATGCCATACAAATAACATTATAATATGCTAATGAAAATTGAAATGAAAGAAAAAACTTGGGCTGGAATTTACCCTTGAAATGAGTAGCTCTCTTCATTTCTTCAGGTTCTGTGTTTGCCTATCAAATAAATAAACTCTTACGTGATGATCACAGAATGGAGGCACAGTCCCACACTCTTGTCTTTCATCTAACAGTCTATCATAGTCATTTCTTTTGTCAAGACAGGGACTTCTGGCCTGGCAGCATAGCTCATGTCTCTTGAATCAGTTTTGTCATTTTGTGAGGGAAGGTGCTGGATGGATAGAGCTGGGCATCCTTTAGAGTCAGCAAGGGTGCTTTCCAACTGTCCAGAAGTCTCTGAGTGCTTGGTGGGGACTTCTGTGATCATGGAGGCTGGAGGTTGAGGGAAGACAGTTCTTGAGATTTCACAGAAAGATCAGTTCCTCTGTTTTCTTTCTAGCATAAGCCTGGTGTGGGCTTGTCAGGATTCTAGCACCTGGGCCTGGTAAAAAGTAGAGAATGAAGAATTTGGGATACGAAGCTACCCTGTAAACTCTGGGCACAGGCTTCAGAAAGGCAGCTGTGTCACCATGGGGCCAGGAAGACAAAACACCTGTGTGTTCTGTGTGTCCAGCCATGGGAACACAGATAGCCCCTGGCTGACGCTGGCAAGAAGAGGTATCCAGGGGCCAGATATATGTCTAGGGCACATTGCTGTGATGCAACTCGGGGATCCCTGATGGGTTTGCTTGTTTATGCTCTCTTCCGTGTCTGACGCACAGACACTTATTTACTTTAGATTCCTCCTCCACTTGCATCCATAAAAGATTTGAAAGACCTTCCCTGCCACACCACAGACACAAGCACATCTTGCGTATTGTCTCTGTGTCCCTTTTATGTTGGCCTGTGTAGTGTAGCATGCACATAAAGAGCATGAGAAAGACAAACAAAGCTTAGGCGGTTGTAAAACACACCGGAGTAAGCAGGTGAGCACAGCCATTATTTCTGAGCCAGGACACACCAGGAATAAGAAATACATCGTGTACTATTCCTCTGAGGAAATGATGCATGAAGCCAATGTTATTAGAGGCCCTGGGGGATGCCTCTCCTTATTTGTTAATGTATCTCAGGCTGAAATATGCCAAGGGCTGACAGCACAGGGTGGAAGAATTATAAGACTCTTTCCTTTCAGCAGCTTCTATTGAAGAAGGCACTTTTTGTTTTGTCTTACTTCAGGCCCAGACCATAGTGAACCTTCTATTTCTCCCTTCTGCATGTCCCCTTTTATCCCCTTTCTTTCTGGATAGCATTTGATGCACGTACATGTATCTAGTATAAGTTACATATTTCCCCCAACCATCTTGATCACCTTCCGTCTTGCCTGAGCCACTTTTTTAAAGCTTCAGTTTGGGGATATCACTCTCTGACCCTCACAGCAGACCCTCATGTTGGGGGAAGGTGTTTGTGATGAAGGGATGTATGTGGGGGCTGCTGATATTTCTCATAACATTTCTGGAGCATTAGCTCAATGTCTGTGAATGGTGGCAAGTGATCCCACGCAGACACATTTGAGAAGACTTTCAGGGTCTCCATGGGGGCCAGGGAGCCACATGAAGTTCTTGAGATTTACTCTTTGGCCTGATGGGTAGATGGGTAGGAGACTTCCTGCGCTCTCTCTGTTGGATACACATTGTAGTTAATGCTTTCAACTTGTGCTTCTACTTCCTCTCCCCTTTTCACCTGCCAACATTTGTGTCCTAACCAAATGTGGTTTATTTCAGCCTTTTTATGCACTTCACTAAAGAAAGGAAAGGCAGTTTGCCAGGGACTCGTGTCTAACAAGTGACCGTGTGGTTCTCTCTCTCTCTCTCTCTCTCTCTCTCTCTCTCTCTCTCTCTCTCTCTCTCTCTCTCTCCATCTCCTTCTCTCTCCTCCATGCCTCCCCACCATGATGGACTCATCCCTCTGTAACTGTAATCCAAATAGAATACTTTCCTGCCTTGGTTAGTAACTAATACAGGGCACTACTGTCATTGAAGAAACAACATCCCAAGACATTCAAAGTGCACCAATTGGTTACCAAATATTCTGGTCATCTCTGAAAACATATAGGCACAAAAAACATTATATAGACTGAGCAAGTTGTATGTATGCATTTAGGAATGTGGGTATATGTGTTTGTGTATGGTGTGTGTGTGTGTGTGTGTGTGTGTGTGTGTGTGTGTGTGTATAACAACATATAACAACAATAGGCCATGAATTTGCAAGAGATCAAGGAACAGTATCTGGGAGGATTTGGAGTGAGGAACAGGAAGGAGATAATAGAATATATTAGTCTAAAAATTAACTCTTGCTCCTTCCCCCTCCCCTCTCTCTCACTCTCTCTCAGGCAATGCCCTTTCTTTCTAATACTAAATATTTTATACAAATGGTCCCTTTCCTATTTCTTGCATTTTTTAGTTTTAACAAGGGGCTGGAAGACTGCTGTATTCTGAGCATACTTCCTCACAAAGTTGACCCTCATATTCTTGGAGCCAAGACTTCCCCTTGTGCTATCCAGTCTTTACATAACTGATACAAAAACACTGAAGGACAAAGGACTTATTTAGATTCACTGCTACATAGATTTCTGAACATCATGTTTGATGGTTCATTTTAATTTCCAAGGTGACACAATCAAGAATCACTTGGGATGGGAGTCTAAAAGAAAGGTTGTCAAGATGAGGTTCACCTGTGAGCATGGCCTGTAAGAATTATCTTGACTCCATTAATTGAAATAGGAAGACCTTGCCACTGTGGGCAGCATCATTCCCTACAAAAGGGTCCTGAACACTGTAAGAGTGGAGAAGGAGAGATGAACTCTAGCATGCATGTATTAATTGCTATGCTCTCGACTAGAGGTGTGATATGACAAGTTGCTTCAAGTTTTTGCTGCCTTGACCTGCTTGTAATGATGAACCATGACTTGGAACTGTAAGACAAGTAATCAGTCTCTACCTGAAGCTGCTTTTCTCAAAGTTGCAACAGTGTTGTATGAGGCTGCTGCCCAGCAGAGCAGTTCACACCACTGTGGTAATCTAGGAACACATAAAAATTGCTGCTATGTTGGTGAATATTCTCCATTCTAATAATATCCCTTCTAATCCAGCTAAGCTCACAGCCTAAGAAATAGTGCTGCTGCGTTTTAAGCTCATCTTTGACTATGTCCTCATAGACACACACACAGCATGCTTTACTTGTCACCTGGGGCTTGTCAGTCCAATCAGGCTGGCAGTCAGGATTCACCACTGTAGTCCTTTAGCTTCTCTCCAAATATTCCCACAGTTTCAGTGACCAATACTAGAGAAAATGAAAGATACATTAGAAAATTAAGAAATCAGCTTCCTGGAGTGGGTTTTTAGAGAAAACTTTGAGAAGCTTGTTTTTTAAGATAATGAGAATGATCATTGTTTTGCAATTAAAATTTGATGTCCTCCAAGCACTTGTTTTGAAAGGTAACTAAATATTTTCTAAAAAACAAACTATTCTAGTTCAAAATTAATTTTCCCAAGTGTACATTTTATTTTTCTTAAATAAAAGCAAAGAAATACAGTGTCCTGGAACAAATAGAATATTTTTAAAAGTCAAAAGGTATATCTCTGTCTCAATAATGACCATCAGGGCACAATAACCCTAAAAAGCTATAGTAGTGGCACACACACCAGGACAGTAACCAATAGCTCTTCATTTGGACCCAACCCCTGCTCAATAAGAGACACACTAACATGAATAGGGGAATCTCTGGAGGCCTGAACCCCAGGGAAAAAACTATAGTCAACTATAAGTTCTGAAAGGAGGAGAAATGATCTCCAGGGAAGAGCATATCATTTGATTATCAAATACTTAGTGGTCATTTCCGAAAATATATATGTATAGGAAACATATAGATTGAGCAGGTTGTATTGATGTATTTGGGAATATGTGTGAGTGGAACACACACGGAACAATTAATTTAAAAAAAGCCTTAGATTTTTTTTTTTTTTTTTTTTTTTTTGGTTTTTCAGACAGGGTTTCTCTGTGTAGCCCTGGCTATCCTAGAACTCACTCTGTAGACCAGGCTGGCCTTCAACTCAGAAATCTGCCTGTCTCTGCCTCCCAAGTGCTGGGATTAAAGGCGTGTGCCACCACTGCTCGGCTGAAGTCTTAGATTTTAAAGGTACCAAAGGGGAGTATATGGGAGGACTGGGAGTAAGAAAAGAGAAGGATGGGATAATGTACTATATTAGTCTTAAAAATGAATATATATGTAAAATAAAATCATGGTTCTGGTGTGACATAGTTTTTTAAATGTTATTTTTGATATTTCTATCGGTAATGCATGCTATTGCCTTTGGGTATGAGCTATAGAAAAACGTGATTATATGTGATCTCACCAATAACCCACTATTTGAACTAATTTCTGAATTTGGAAGCAATTCACTTAAGTATATGTATGTGTATAAGTACATAACATTATGTTATGCACACACACACACACACACACACCTACACACACATACACACATGTTTGTATGCAGATGTATACTACAGAGAGGCATGATTTTCTCTCTGTTCCTGGCTGACCACCAAACACTGAGTCCAGGGTCTTACCAAATACACAATTGAGCCACCTCTGAGCTGGATGTCCAGCCCTCTTCTAACATTTTACTTTAGAAAGATTATCACTAAGTTGCCCAGCCTGGCTTAGAACTGACTCCCCAGTTAGACAAGCCATGAACATGTGGTCTTCCAACCTCAGCCAGGATATCGGGTCTGTGCAAGTTGCTGGAAGTGAGTAGATCTATTTATGTATGTGAAGTTTTACTTTTTATCTATCTCTTCTCTAAAACAGAAAACATGACCTAGAGCTGTGGGTTGTAGAATCAGAGGATTAAAAAAAAATCAATATTACAGGAACTAAACAGTACTAGGCTGATGGAGAGCAGAGAACTTGGATATGGTCCTTCTAGGAAGTCCTGTGAAGGATGGCAGCATGAGACATCTTGTGCTGGTGAGGATTCAAGCCTTGCTCCCTTCTGTGGAAGTCTCACTACTAGCAGGAAAACATCATGGAACTGAGCACCTGTTTTTGTAGGCACAGTACAAAGCCACACTCACAGAGAATCATTTAAGGAACAAGTGGTCTACAGCAATTGTGTTCAATTTTCACCCCACTTCTTAGGGCCAAATGCATTGTGCCCAGCTTCGTATCTGCCTGTATCTCTTTCCAGAAGAGCAAGTCTAAGCTTTTTTCTTTTCTTTTTTTTTTCCATGTTATTACTTAGGACATTCTTTTCAGGCTAATTCCGAATTCTGCTGTGTCTGGTTGAAACTGACCTGGCTAAAAACAGAACTTGGCCCTTAGAATCAAGAATAGGCTGCGCCTTTCCAACATGTCTAACCTGCCATCTCTCATTCATTTTAAAGGAGTCGGGAAGATGATTGGAAATGGTTCTTAATGTGGTGCCACTATCCCTCAGCTAAATGGTATCTCTCTTCTTAGTCTTCTTGGCGACTCATCACTTCTGTCCTTTTCACAATCCCTCCTACTCATGACAAACTGTGTAATTATTTTATATCAGCACCTTTTATACTTCCAGGTAATTAACAAATACGCTGAAGGAAATTAGTGCTAGATTCTTAGCTAGAATCAGATTCTTAAGGTAGCAGTTGAAAAATAACCATTGATTTCTTTTCCCAATTTTCTTTTTCTTACCAGTTCTAAAAAACCCACAATGGGGTTTATATATTGTGACGTACCACACTTACCTAATTTCCCTTTGAAAGAGTCACTAAATTCTTTTAGGAGGCCCAATTAAAAAATAATTATTATACTCATTTTCCATTCAACTCTCCTTTTTTCTCAAAGACATCTCTAGAAAATTCTCTAAGTGAAACCATCACCTACCTCATAATGCAGAAATAAGCATGTCTTTTTAATAGAAAACATATTTTAAGGTGCTTTCTAGCACAATTGTTGCCACCCTGTATTCCTAGAATCCCCCCAGGTTGCACAAGTTAAAGCCAAGGAAGGCCTATTTTTGTGGCAGGCTTCCAAGGGGATAGTTAACATGTCCCTGAACCCTCAGCTAAGGAAGCAGAAAACGGATTTATAGACCTCATGCTTTTCCCCAAAGATCCTTAGAGATAAACAGAGCCCAGGGCATTTAGAATGTTGAATTTACTATCCCTTACAAAGGTTTCTGAAACATCATGTCTGTCTAATGTGAAATTCTGCAGCCGCCAGCCTGTGTGTCTTTCATCTTTGTCACTTTTCATCTGAGAACATCCCAAATCCAGGTGCCTGGATTTAGAAAAGAGAAATGTTTGGGTTGGAAACAATCTTGGCATAGCTTTATGACAAGCGATATCTCTTTCTAGGCATCAGCATGAATTTGACTTGGAGCCAAAAGGCATTTGCAGGGAGGAGATCAAAACAAGGATGGATACCAGTGTGCAATGGTGCTCTGCTCCTGGCAAAGAGCAGGGGAGAGAAAGTTGGTGGAGATAAAACAGTAAGCCCCTTAAGTCTTATCAAGGCCTTCCCTGAATCACCTTCTCCCAGCCTCTTAACAAGATAATGGAAGAGTTAGCTCACACCAGCTCTCACTTAAAACCACCCACAATAGTTTTGGTAAGGGTAACTGTGTTAGCATCCCCAGTGCTGTGCAAATACCTAAAGAGGAACAACTTAAAGAGAGGAACGATTAGTTTTGGTTCATAGACTTATAGGTTCTAATCTTTGGTGACACAGTCCCACTATTGTGGGCCTGCAGTAAGCAGAGCATCATGATAGAGAAGGTGTAGTTGAGTGGTGTGGAATCATGCTCAAAAGTTCCACTTCTGAATAGTCCCCCAGTGTGAAGTCAGCCTTTAACACAAGCTCTTGGGGATAGTGAACATCCCCATCTAAACCCAATCTGCCTGCCTTGTGTTATCTTTGTGAGAGGACCCTGGTTTTCCTGTAGAGCATTAATGAGAGACGCATGTCTCTTCTCAGAGCCTACTAATGTGCATGTCCCAGTCTCTAGGAGATGCGGCTACAATAATAGCCAGCGTCTTGCCCTTAGTCTTTTGTCAGTTTTTATTATCTTGAGGGTCCAAAACCTTCCTCTAAAATTGCTATGGCTTTCTCTGAGGCAAGTCTATGACAATGTATAATTTTATTCTATGAAAGAAGAAAATAAAGAAAATTTAAAGAGTTGTTTCATAAATCTCTACAGAAACAGATGGATCTTTCCAGGGGCCCTTCTGAAAGTGGCACAGCCATTTCTTGGCAGTTCCAGAACTCCAGTGAACCAATGTTAATGACAAGTATGGAGGCTTCAGTGAGAATTATCAAGAGTAGTGAAAGTCTTCACTGTTTCTACACAAGCCTTGTATTTGATAAGTGGGCAATGAGGCCCTGATACCTTAATTTGCTTACTTTTGATTTGTACAGCTTCCAAAAATTCTTTGAAAGATCTTACTTGAGCCTTAACCACTCAGCACCCCTAATGTTTATTGCAGACTTGAAAAGATCCATGTTTCATAATCAGATACATTCTCAGGAAACGAGGGACAGATGCCAGGGGTTAATAATTATTGCTGATTTGGCTTCCAGGCTTCTTCTTAGGCAAACTGGCTTCTTTCTTCACTTCTGTTTCTCTCTTCTCTGCTTCTTGGATATAGTTTGGTATGAAACAAAAATACATAACAACCCAATATATGTGATTAATAAGTTAATTTTACTAACCCAATCTATAGTCATCAGGAATAAGAAAGCATCAATTGAGGAATATCTTCCTCTATCAGATTGGCCTCTAATCAAGTCCATGGCTCATTTTCTATATTAATGATGATGTGAGAGTGCCTTGTATATAGGTGATATAAGAAAGGTAGCTGAGTAAACCAGGTAGAACAAGCCACTAAGCTCCATCCTTCTGTAGTTCTGCTTTAGTTCCTGCCTCTGGCTTCGTGTCCTGAGTTCCTGCCCCAACTTCCCTGGACTTCTGTGTGCAAGTATAAGCCAAATAAATCCTTTCCTTCTCAAGTTGAGTTTGGTCATGTAATTGATTACAGGAATAGAAAGCAAACTCAGGAAACAACTAGTACTGTTCATCCTCAGTATTGTTGTGGACTTGTTAGGCTAGGTTGAGGGGTGGGCAAACAGAGATAATTTTAAGCTTAGCTAGCAATATATGAAAATTATCTCTGAAATTAAATTAAATTTTCCATTTCAATTGCTGAATTAAAGCTCTTCATCTCTATAAACATCCTTAACCTTAAAAACATACTGAGTGGCCAAGGACACTAGATTACAGCTGGTTGTAATGAACAGCTACCATAGAAAAAGGTATTTTAAGAAGCATCCTGTGTGTTGACTTATTGGCTCAAAAGTCTATATCAACATTTACATTTTAAAGATGAGGAGACATGGCTAGAAACTGCTTAAGAAATCACTGAGAACTCAAAGGAAAAAGGAGTTAAGCTTAGACTAATGTCATGTCCTTCCTAATGAGCTGCCTCCTCCCTGTTGGTCTATTCCTAACATCTCAAGTATGATTGTGCATTTTTAGGAGATCGTTGATAGTAATGTGCAAACAAGGAGGAAGTGGAGAAGAGGCTATACTGAAACACCTTATTTTGAATAGCTCTGAGAAAATATGAAACTTCAATCCTTCTGTTTATCAGGGGGTGTTTAGTGGAATCTTTTGCATGGGGTCTTGTGCATTTGCATCGAGAAAGGTTTTGTGTGGCAATGTAACTCCCCATGGTTATAGATAAGAGTGGCACATGTTTCTGAGCCATTGATGGTTTTGTCAGTGTCTTTAGTTGGGATTTCACTACTGTGAGAGACACCATGACCAAGGCAACTCTTATAAAGGACAACATTTAATTGGGACTGGCTTACAGTTCCAGATGTTCAATCCATTATCATCATGGTAGGAAGCATGGCAGCATGCAGGCAGACATGGTGCTGGAAGAGAGTTCTACATCTTTATCTGAGGGGAGCCAGGAGAAGGATCTTTTCTACACTAGGCAAAGCTTGAGTGTAAGAGCCCTTAAAGCCTGCCTGCACAGTGAAACACTTCCTCTAACAAGGCCACACCTCCTCCTAGTGCCAGTTCCCATGGGCCAAGCATGTTCAAACCACCACAGTCATTTATGTACTATTTGGAGCATTCTAAAAGTTCTCAGACAATATTGCCAGTGGCAAGGCTATTTAATCCTCTTATTCATTTATTTATTTATTTATTTATTTATTTATTTATTTATTTATTTTGCTGTCACTTACTCTCAAGAGGAAAGTACCCATGCTGAGTCTGTGACAGGATGAGGGTCGGGGAGATAAACTTAGTCTCTGGGAAGTTTCAGTTCCCGAGGAAGGAGATTTGCTTTAATTAATGTGTCTCCTAGGAAATCTAAGATCAAGTAGGGCAAGCTCATCACAGTCAGTACTGTCCCTAACTAATTACTGAGATGCTAAGATAAAAATCATGTAAGTCAAACAATCTCACATTCATAATCAAACATGTACCCCAATTATGTGTGTATTCAGACCTTGCCTTTCTGTTCATAGTTTTAGGGGGTATTTTGTGATAGAACATTGCAACCAAAAAAAAAAATTGGAGGCTGGCTTCTTGTCACATCATTTAGCTGAGCAGATCCGTGCCAATCAAGGCTTTCTCTTCACCCCACCCTCAACATCAGTCTAAGACGCTTTCATCAGAATGCCTTTGTTTGTTCTTCTAGTTTAATCTTTAAAGCAGAAGCCAGGAGCTCATACATTTAGTAAATATTGTTTAGCATGAAAGTGTGTCATAAGAAGATGTGATTCATTTCCATTCCTAAGTGCTTCTGCGCTTTGATATAACTTATGAAAGGACTTCATAATAGAACTTTGCAGTTTTCAGTGTTGGCTTAGCATTTTGCGGATATTTAGACATGGACTTACACTGGTTTGAAAGACCTAACTCGTGATAGAGTTCTTTGAGGTTTGGGAGTATGTGGCTTTCTTTCATCTCATAGAGTAATGCAGTTGAAGAATGGTAAATTATAGTTTTACGTTTCTTATCTGCCTTCAGAAGCAAAATAAAAGACAAGTGCTATAGGAATAAACAGTAGCATAATTTTATATAATAATTTATAATGCACATATTAAAACCTGACATAGATGTACTTGGCCGTTGAATAGGACTTAGCAAATTCAGTAAGACTAAAGTCAAATAAGTATCTTGCCTGCTCACAATGAGACAAGTCTAGAAATCAGTAACAGAAAGAGAACTGAATATTTGCAAACACACTGGAATTAGCATGTTTCTTTTATAGCAACCAGGTCATAGAGTATATGAAAAAGGAGGTATGGAATATATATTAGCAGAAATACAAATGGAAACACGACTAACCAAGCTGGCAGGACACAGCTCAAGCAGCTCCAAGAGGGAAGTTTATAGTGAAAAGTGTCAACATGAGCCAATGACAGATTTTAAATGAACATTACAAGTCAGTAGAGAAGGGGAAACAGAGGGAGCCTGGAGTCACCAGAAGAAATAAGTAATATATATTAGAGCAGAAATAAGTGAAAGAGAGACTAAAGATGCAAATAAGAAATCAGAAAATATAGAGTATGATTTTAGTGTTCAGAACAATTCGCAAACATATACTAAACTAAGCAAAGGAGAATGAAGGATCATATCAGTCTGAAATCAGTGCAGAAACATTGGATCTGATAACACAGATGTGCAACGGCTCATGGGAGACACAGTGAACACTTATAAGTCAAAACGTTGGCATAGGAGACATGGCAAAGCCTAGACATAATCTACCTGCCAAGATCAGACTGTGAAGAGGCAACAGAAATCACCTCAGACCAATAATGTGATGACCAGAACATTCCAGCATTGAAAATCCATCCCCAAACAAAAACCAGATAGTTGCATAAATAAATCCTACCAAGTATTTAAGGGAGAATTAATATCAATCTTTTTCAAAGGCAGCCAAGAATTTGAAGAAGGGGGAACACTTCCAAATTTTATTTTATAAGGCCAGCTTCACACAAATAGAACCAGATCAGGAAATGCAAGGAAATGAAATTATACTCTCAAATCCTTGATAAAAAAAAATTGGTACAAAAGCCTCAGTCAAATGCTAACAAAGTGAGTTCAACAGCATATTAGAAAGATCATACACACTATGATCAAATGGGATTTACTCTTAGGATAAAAAGATGCCTCAGCATAAGGAAATCATTAAATGTGGTGTACCACATTAAGAGGATGAAGAATATAATCCACCTGATCATTCCAATAGACACAGAAAAGCATTTTACAGAATTGAAAACCCTTTAATCGTGAAAAAAAAAATACCAGATTTAGAAGGAACGTACATCAGTAAAATGAAGCAGTATGTTATTGTCCTACAGATAATGTCAGATACCACAGAGAAAAGCTACAAGCTTCCCATTTAAGACCAGGAATGAGGCAAGGGTTGGCATTCTTACCACTTCTACTTAACATGGTAATGCAAATCCTGTCAAACCAACCAGGCAATAAAAAGGTTTGAACCCAACTACAAAGAAGAAGTAAATCATCTATGTTTGCACATGGCAGTCTTTTATTTTAAAAAAATACTTTAAACTTGTTTTTTTTCATCTAAATCCCTTCAATTAGCAAGTTAACTTAATAAAATTACAAGATGCAAAAGAACATACAAAATTTAACTATACCTTCAACACTAACAACAAACTATTCTGAAAGGAGTTAAAGAACACAGCAACATTTGCAATTGTTTAAGAAAGAATAGATTTGGCTAACTGTGAACTGTCTGTATGCTGAAAACTATAAAACATTAATAAAACAATTTGAAATTACAAGTAAGTCATACTATATCTTGTATTCATGGGCTTGAAGGATGAATTTTATTAAAATGTTCATACTGGCTCATGTGATCACCATATCAATCAATCCTTTTTACAATGTCATCAGTACTTTCATAGAAATTTAAAAAATATATCCTAAAACTACATGTTACCCATTCAGGGTCATGAGAGATCAAATCTATCAGAGGAACTAAGCAGGCATCAGCCTTCCTAGTGGCAAATTGTATTACAAGTAATTTTATAGAACTGGTACTGACATAAAACCAGATACATAGAATAATAGAACAAACATAGTCAAGAGATAATGTCGCATCCATGTGTTCGAACTTTCTTCCACAAGGGTGCCAAGAACGTACAGTGAGGAAATGACAGTATCTTTAAACAGCACTGGGAACACTAGATAACCACACAGAGACGAATGAAATTGGATTTTTATCTCACTCTATGCACAAAAATTCCACTGAAAATAAGCAAAAGACTTACATGTGGAGCCTGAAACAGTAAAACTTCTAGAAGAAATCACTGGGAGAAAGCTCCTTGACATTGGTCTTGTCAATGATTTTTTTTTAAAATCATATACTACCAAAAACACAAGTAACAAACAAAAAATGAATGAAAGAAACAAAAAACTTCTGCACAGCAAAGATAATAATCAAATGGATAAATACCCAATGGAATGGGAGAAACCATTTCAACTCAGAGATTGTGTTTTATAGGGGTGGCACCCAAAATACTTAAGGAATTCAAATAATCTTCTTTTTGGAGAACAAAGAGTTCCATCAAAAATGGGCAAAAGACATGAATAGATATCTATTAAAAGCATATGTAAGCCGGGCAGTGGTGGCACACGCCTTTAATCCCAGCACTTGGGAGGCAGAGGCAGGTGGATTTCTGAGTTTGAGGCCAGCCTGGTCTACAGAGTGAGATTCAGGACAGCCAGAGCTACACAGAGAAACCCTGTCTCAAAAAAACAAAAAAAATAAAAAACAAACAAAAAAAAAGCATATGTAACCAGCCAACAATTGAATGAACAAAGTCCATCTTCATTAATCACTAAGGAAAAGCAAATCAAAATCATTTGTATTATCATCTCGCTTATCCTGTGATGGCTGGGTTAGTCAATCCAAGAGATCTCTAGCATTGGTCATAATGGACAAAAGGAAATCTTTGCCCCCCTATATAAGAATGTAAAATATTGCAGCATCTGTAGGAAGTTCTTCCTCATACATAAAATAGAGGTGGATTTGGCAAATCCACCTCTGTATCCAGAAGAAATTAAATCAGTAGGTTTAAGAGCTACTTTAGCTACACCAGCTAATTGTACTATCATTCCCAACAGCCAACCCAGAAATGAACCAAAAATCTATGGACAGATGAACGAACAACAAAATTGCAATATACAGATACAACCAAATCTATTCAAACACTATTCAGAGAAGGGCATACTGTCACTGGATGTGGAGTAAGCCAGGCACAGACATACTGAATTATTTCTCATTTATAAATGTGGAATCTAAACACTGGAACCCGCAGAAGCAGAGGGCAGAGTGGTGGTTGCCAGGGGCTACAGGTCAAGTGCAAAAAAGCTTTGAATATAAAATGAATAGGCTTGGAGAATTTAATTTATAGTTTGGTGACTAAAGCTAAAGATACACTGTTGTTAAGTTGAAATTTGCTGAGAAAGTAGATCCTAAAATGTTCCCACCACACAAAACTGTAGTAATTCTGAGAGAGATGATAACAGTGTTGATTAATTTGACAGGAGTAATGATTGCACTGTATAACAAATCACCACATTGTGTATTTTAAACATCTACAAGTGTTGTTTGTCAATTGCTTTTCAATAATTCCAGAAAGAATTAGCCTATAATAACTAAACACCAATTGCTTAAACAATAGAAAGTCCCGTGCAGAATAAATTTTATGTTCTTTATTGAATGTCTCTTTGCCGTTTATCTGATTAGTTCCAGCTACTATTCTACACACCGGTATTTTCACAATGAATGGAAGGAAAACCTACGGTGGTGGCTTCTACTCAGAGCAGAGGACAGAGTGACCAAGCAAGATGTGGCCTGTACCACGTGTGGCAAGTGCTTAAGTCACGGTCCAGATGAGAGGCATAAGCAATGAACTATCAGATATGACAGCAGCTCAAGTCCCTGGCTCCAGAATTGATCAATACTCCCACAAAACACTGCTCATATTGACTCATGGATTCAAAACTGCTTACAAAAAAAAAAAAAAAAAAATAAGACTGCCTCTGAAGCTTTCCCGTGGTTCTACTTTTCCATTTTTTTAGTAGAAGTTCATTGCTTCACTTCTGTACTATGAATGCAACTGTAAGCCATTTTCACTCCCCTGCCTCAGGGGTCTTCCTACTCTAAACAGACCTATGTTTCTCTTCATCTCCCATGTAGCTGTCCTCCTGAGCCCTCCTTTGAGCTTCATCTAGAAACTCTCCTTGCCTTCCTCCAGCATCCACTGCATCCTACTCAGGTCTTCATTTCCTTTTGTTTGTGGTTTTGATCCAGGAAGCACCGTTTCTGCACAGTACATTCTTATTAACACAGAGATAGCATCCGAAGGTATCTCCTTGCACTCCTCTATATGAGAGATTTGGAGACATAGGAATTCTAGTTTAGAAATATGTTAACATACAGATTTGAGGGGATGTCTTCACATGCTCTGGCTTCCAGTGGTGACTTGAAGATGTGGGTTACAAGTTACAATGCATACCCTGGGTCTTTGCATGGAGATTGTATCAGCCACCCACCCCAGACACATCTAGCACCAGGATAATTTATGTACAATGTGTGTGTGTGTGTGTGTGTGTGTGTGTGTGTGTGTGTGTGTGTGTGTGCGTGTGCAGCACCCACACACGCATGAACACCTTCACACATATGTGTGTGTGAGTATTGGATGGCACTTGCTCAGTGTGCCTATGGAGATCAGAGGACAATCACTGGTCTGCTGTCTTGTTTGTAATAAAGTGTCTACTGTTTACCAATGAGTATGCCAACCTAGCTAGCCCACATGTTTCCAGTGATCTTTCTGTCTCTGCATCCCACCTTGCAGTAGGAACATAGGGATTGCAGACATGTTCTAACATATCTGACTTTTATATGCATTCTGATGATCTAAACTCAAGTTCTTGTTCATATAAAACAAATGCTTTACCCATCGAGCCATTTCCCCACACCCCTCCACCATACTTCTTAAGACAAACACATACAAGAAGTTTTTACTATATCTCCTTTTTTATCCCTTATCCTTTCTTTATTGAATTTCTAAGTTTTAGAGTTTGAAACATTCTGCACTGATCTAATTTTATATTCTTCACGTTAGCCACCTCTTTTTCTTTTGTTCTACCTTCTGGGAGATATTTTTAAAGGCTCTTTTCCATCATTTCTTTGGCCATGTTTTCTAATTATATGCCATATTTTAAGATGTAGAACACTTTTCTCCATTGAGTATTAATTTTATAGTTTAATGATTTATTTGATGGATTTATGTCTCTCCACACCCCAAGGATACCGTTTTAGAAGTGTTTACTCTACCTCTCTCTGTTTTCATCATGTTATTTTTTTTCCCCAGATCCATTTGGACTTGATTGTTTTCGTCTCTGTTCATCATTGATATTGCAGCCTCTGTGGGATGTCCAGTGATCCTGTCTGTTCAGATACAGGCAAGGCATAGAGATATGGACCTTCCTGGCTAGTGTCCCACACTTCAGGGAACTATAGCAGAAGCCTGCCTTTTTATCTTTATTTTTTTTACATGATACATAGAAGGTTAATACATTTTTCTTGATTTCTTCTGTCCCTTGGAGAGGGATACATCTGATATCTTACCTGTAAAATACAAGCTTCTCTGTTCTCTCCCTATCCTGGGAGACAATGTAAGAAGAACTTTACACTGTTGGTGGCTTGTTTCTGTTTCTGAGATGGCTGCTACTGTGGCCCAAAAGATGCCTGATGTCTATGAATCCAGAGGATAATCCAATTTTAATTGTTTCAAAGAGTGTCTTTTCAAGTTCTCTGCCAGCATAGGAAGGTGGTTGCTTGGACAAAGGATCTCATGTTAAATATATTTTTTTGCAGGGCACCAGAGTTCAGGTTCCAATGAAGTTCTTGATAATACAACAGATACTAGTTTAATCCATGTTTCTGTGACCCAGCAGCTGCCAATGGGACCTGCCCATTTTGAGCTGACTGATGAGAGTGTCCATGGGCAGCAGTGCCTCATAGGGGTTCTCAGTGGGTTTGTCCTTCTCAAGTCTCATGTTTGTTTCTCTAGACCTCCAAGAAATAGGACTTGTGTTGCTTTTCCAACCCTTTTCATTTTGTTTTCTTTATTTTTATTCATAATTCTCTCATTGTTTTGCCTCCTGAGTTGACCAGTTTCTTCCAATAATTTCTCATCTCATTCTCTTTTCATCCTCTTTTCCTAAGTATAAGGAAAATTTAACCTTTCAGTCATTCTGAAATTCTGTCTTTAAAATTGTTTTCCTACTACCAGATCTTACTTGTTTCCCTGTCTTTTTTCCCTATTTCTTTTTTTGTTTTGCCTGTGTGTATATGTCCATATGTTGCCCAAGAGCACACGTGTATAATGGTGCTTATGCTTATGTATGCATGTTTATGTGAAAGCCAGAGGTTAACTTCAGATGCCATCTATCTTCTTTGTTGATACCACATCTCTCCTTGGCCTGGACCTGCTAAATTCAGCCAGGCTAGATGACCAGGAATTCACTGGACTCTGCTTCTCTAGCATTGGGATTACAAGTACATATTACCATGCCTGGATATTTTTACATGTTTGGGGCATCAAACTCAGATCCTCATGCATAGCACACAGCAAGCATTTTACCAGCTCAGCTTTTTTTTTTATCAGCTCCCATTTCGTGTGTGTGTGTGTGTGTGTTTATTTGATAAATTAACAGCTTAATTTATCCCAGAATCCTAATGAAGCTATTGTTTCTCTGACATCTTTGGTTTCTTTACTCATTTGTTGCTTCACTTTGCTTATTCTTGACTTATCTAGGTTTTTCTCTTTTCCTCTTCTTTCTTTCTCAAGCTACTTTGGACGAATTATTAGACAAGGCAAAGTGCCCTGTGCCCTCTTTGTCCCGAACACAGGCAGAGCTGGGGACTGACAGCGTCAGTGGAATAGGGAGATGTCATTTAAACTTTGAAGTCACTAAAATGAGGGTCATGTGCCCCACAAAATCCAAAGTCTGGCTGCTTCACGAAACTGTGATGGTATTTAGCACCTGTCAGCTTGTTACTCTGATACTCAGAGAGAATAATGATGATTGGTTATTCTGATGATCAGTAAGGAGCAAAGGATTCAATGTTGCATACTCTGGGTTTGATTAAGCTTCCTGTTTTAGGCTCGTCTCTGCTCCTGGGGTTGGAAAGGCGATTCTGTCATATTATGATACAACCCTCTGTGGCCCTTCTTCCTGTTATCCTGATGCTTTTACTTGTACTGACAAATGAATGGGATGCTTTATTTTTTATCAGACTTTCTTGTTATCTTGGCATTAATTCTTACTGGTTTTAGATGAATTGCTCTGGACTGTAGGCATAAGGTCTTTTCCTTCTTGCCTTTTTATTAGCAGGGTGGACATTCTCAGACACCGGTGGAAGCCTGACTCCATGTGCAATAAGGAACTTACCATTTAATCCCATTAGTATCTCCACTGAGCCTTTCTCAGCAGCTACTACCATAACTTCTACCGTTAGGGCTGTGACCCCCATGGCTAATGAATTTCTTTCTCTTTCCACATCATTTCACAGAAAGAAAGAAAAAAAAAAGATGATTCATTCTTACTGTAAATCTTAACAGCTTCAGCATATTTTTCTTCCCCTTCATTATTAACTGAAGACCTTTCACCTTTCCCTGAGAGGGAGGACATCATAGTCTATGTTTGCAGTATTTGAACAGTGACTTTAATACTTAGGTGCTTCATCTGAACGTAAGCACTGAGAGGTTGTGGCTGTCCATCTGCTCCGTGTATCAGGAGTGGGTACTATACACAGGGAGTGTTATGGTGGTTTGAATGAAAGCTGTTTCCTGCAGACT
Organism: Mastomys coucha; assembly: GCF_008632895.1. Taxonomy (NCBI): domain Eukaryota; kingdom Metazoa; phylum Chordata; class Mammalia; order Rodentia; family Muridae; genus Mastomys; species Mastomys coucha. The sequence goes on along the minus strand of NW_022196911.1, from coordinate 5,251,708 downwards.
TAGGCATTAAACACTTGGCACCCAGTTGGCGAGGCATTTGGAGAGGTTATATGGAGGTGCAGCACCCACGGAGTAATTTCGTCACAGGGGGCATGGTCTATGAGTTTAAAATCTTGCTTCAGGTCCCGTGCATTCTCTACTTCTTTTTTATGGTTAAAGCTATGATCTTTCAGCTGCCAATTCCTGCCATCATGCTTGCCATGGTGCTTAGTCACAGCAACAGAATCCAACCAATGCAGTGTGTGTGATGGGGAAGATATGGAACACAAGGCTGAGTGCCGGGTCTCAAGTCAGTTAAAAACCTATGAACCTGCTTGTTTCTGAATATTTCATTTAAGATTTCTGGATGGAGTCTGCTCATACATAACTGAAATTGTACAAAGTATAAAATGGTTTGCTGTAACGTATATAACTGCATTTTACAAAATCTCCTATGATGGTGTCTCTGCATATATGATTTCCCCTCCCATTTTATTAAGTAATTTCCAAAACAGTAACTTCTCTGGGCATAGGGAAGAATAGGTGGCTCTTCCTTTCCCTGATTTTTGTATCATATTTCTGGTCCTCCACTCACAAACATGAGGGTAGCTTGAAAAAAAATATTTTTTTTGCCTAGCCTCCTATGGTATAGTAATCATAAACAATTTCCTGTGGTAGTATTTTCTAGGGAAAATTATTACTGACATATTCTTGGAGTCAAGGGAAAAAGCATCTCCAATATATCCCAGGATCTTCAAGCTAGAGAGTGAAGAAAGGGGTGAAGAAGGGAGGTCCTGCACAGAAGGCTTCTTGGTGCGTGCCAGTGGAAAGAGACGCATCTGCAGTGAGATACTGGCTTGTTGATTCATCTATGGAATTCAAATTTCCACTGATCTCCTGGGGCTGACAAGCATAACTTGAAAATGAGGGCACTATGTTTTGATCAGCTACAGAATAAATAAGGAGCTGAAATCAGTTGTTTGAAGGAAATATGACTACGGGGCTTGCGTTTGATCAGCAATCTTCAGATTTTTAGGTGAAAGCAAGATAACTTGCATAAAACTCTTTGTTTGCTCTTTGTAAACTTTTTCTTAAAGAGTAGCAATATTCTTCAGAGATTTGGAAACCTTGGCTTATTGGGAGTTTAACTTCTGGTAATCCGGATAAGTGACTTGTCCCAAGAGGTTTGTTATGGCTTCCTACTTAGAGAACCCAGCCTTTTAAAACAAAACAAAACAAAACAAAACACCCCTGTTTGTTGGGGGAGGGGATCTGCAACAGTGCTTGTATGGAGGTCAGAGGACAACCTAGGGTCAGTCCTCACCTTACACATTGTTTCCAGCAGGTCTTTTGTTGTTAGTTGAGCTTTGGGGTATTCTCCCATCTCCACCCTATATGTTGACAGCAGAACATTGGAATTACAGATGTGTGCTACCATGCCTAGAATCACATGAGCTCTAGGGACTCAGGCTGGGTTCTGGGGTTCAGATTCAGGTTCCCATGCTTACATAGCAAGCACTGTCTAGTGAGCTGTCTTCATAACCAGAGATCAGACCGGTTAAGGTCTCAAAGGGTATGGTTACGCTTTCATGGAAGCCTCCACTCAGCACGACTTCCCTTCTGCAGTCAGAGAAGGTGTAAGAGGTAGTTGTGAGCTGTATTCAGTAGTGAAGAAAAATGAAATTACCAAATCTTCAGGAAACAAGGAAACCGAGGCTCAGAGGGACACATGGACATGTGCTTTCTCCGACATTCAACTGTCAGTTTCTGACCGCTCAATATGGGCACCTAGCTGTGAGTGAGTGGGGATAGAAGCAAGGAACCTGGCAAGGGGCCCTGGAGAAGAGGAGAGCAGGTGCCTTCAGGATGCAGAATAAGGAAATAAATCAAGACAAGAGATGTTAAAGTGGAAGTGGGAGACTGGGAGTAAAGAGTTACAGCATGGTCAGGTGGAGGGACAGGGGTGGGTGGAAAGAGGGTGTGGTCACTAACAGGATATATTAAATACCACAAGGAAACCTTTTATTTTGTAAATTAGCTAAAATATATAAACTATTTAAAGTGTGTGTGTGTGTGGGGGGAGGGGGTGAGCATTAAGGCCAAAGGAGGGAGAAGAATGAACGTGGATTCCAGAGGTGTACAATTAAAGACACTCTGTCTCCCGTTTCTTGCATCTTCTTCTTCAGTTCCCTTCTTCGATGATTGTAGCCACCTGATGCCCTGTGGCAGCTCTTTTTTACCTAAGTCATGTGCCTGTGTGGTGACAGAAAGGAGACATAAGCAGATGAGAGAGAGAAAGCGAGAGATGGGGGGAAGGGAGAGAGACGGAGAGACATGGCATTTGACTCTGGTGAAATTGTCTTAATCTGATCCAACCAGAAAAACAAAAACAAAAAACTAAAAAAAAAAATCTGTGTCTACATTCGAGAACCTTCAGTCATGGTGTTGGTAGACCATGAGAAAAGCGAAGCAAACCAAACGAACCTCCTTTTTAGACTGAGTACCAGAACTCCAGTCCACCAAATGGGACAGAGTCTCTTCTGCAACCTGATGACACTCTTGGACAGCAGCTTGCCAGATTTGGTCCTCACACATTTTTACAGTGGTACTCGTCTAGCTGTGGGCACTTTCAATATAAGCTGAACAAGAGCACCACCATAGCTGTGTGCAAGTTTAGCTTTTTTAGCATGTAGATGCCCAGGAGAAGAGATACATAGCTTGCCAAGGCAGGCCATAAGAGCAGGCTGCTACCAGGTGAATTGTCCTTAGAGGGATAGCAGGGACAAAGATGGCCCTTGTTAGCTACTCTGTCACCAGCTTCTGCTTCTCACTGTCCTACACAGAGATCAGAATGCCAACCGCTAGCTAACTCTACCTGGCATTGGATTTGCTCTCCCTTGCCGTTCCTGTCAAGAGGTGCGAAATGCTGACGCAGTGGAGATCTCGAAATAAGTGATTTATAACTAAAATGGCCCTCTGCAGTGAAAGGTCTATGAGAGACGGGAGAATTTATTTGCTGAGTTACTATGCAAATTTCACAATTAAATCTTAACTCAGCTCCTGAGGGACTACCAAGGATTACGGAAGGAAAGGAGCTTTGACGGGATTTTTTTTTTTAAAGTGGGGAAGAGAGGAGCCAAGAAGCAGTCACATAACCCTCCCATTCTTCAGCTCTGCTCTGTGCTGGTCGCAGTGGGAATCGAGATGGAGAGGAAGTAGAACAGGGTAGACGGCATCAGGGGAAATGCAAAGAAACCTACTTTCTTATTTGTAAAACTGAATTAATGATTTTTTTTCCCCACAAATATGCGTCGCCACAGTGTGCTGTCCAGGGGGAGAAGCAAGTGGAGGTGCACAGTCTATTCATGAATTTCTTTATTTCTCCCCCCCCCCCAACCCTGGTCCCCCTTCCTTCTCTCTGTATCTTTCTCAGGCTGTTGTGGGAAGGGGAGTGGGGCTTCCTGTTTCTCATCTAACCCTTTCTCCTGTCCCTCCTGACGCCTCAGCTTTCTCAGCTAGGCAGTTCTAGTGAGACTTCTGTTTGACAGGCAGTCTCCTGGGTGTCTCCACTGAAAAGGCCAACGCTCCCAGTGCAGCTAAAATCCTTCCTCCTCGCCTTTAAACAGCTACTCCTTCCCCTGAACTGAATGCAAATAGGAGTGTCTCAGGGCTCCATTGCTCATCCAGGCTCCTGGTGCTTTTCTTAGCACCAGATTACTGTCTTCTGGGCAAGGGTGTTAATAGACATTCCTCCAACCCTGGCCTGTGGATGAATGACCATTAGGCTTTGTCAGAGACCATTCCCCATGGTCATTAGTCTGTCTCCGTCTTCTGCCTCCTGGAAGGGGACAGGCCCTCCCTCTTTTCCCTCCATTCAGCTGAACATGCTGAATGCTCCGGCTTGTTCTTGCTGGCTGATAATGAACAGTGCTGTGATAATATCATAGCATGTTATTACTGTCTCATCCTTAGGAGGAAGCGTATTTTCTCTTGCAGCAAAAAGTGAGTGTAGCAGCCAGTGCCATAAGCAGGCTAGCCATCTTAAAGATGTGAAGTAGGGTATGCTGTACATTTTCTAGAAAAATCTTCAAAGGGACGTTAAAAATTTCCCTAATTCCCATGTTAATCAAGATTTTGTTAATATAACAGAACCCAAGTACCCCAAATCAATAAATATTTAAATAGCAATGGCTTCTTTCGATGCATGGTGTTCGTCTCTGGTCTTGGCCACATTGCTTCACAGCAGAACCCTTTTTGGAAACACACTGCACAAAACTACTTAAATCACAGCCTGGAAGAAGAAAGGAGGAGGTAGCAAGACCTTGATAGTGACTGCAAGGTCCTAAGGCTCATGACCTAGCTTCCTCTTCCAGACCCCACCGTTTGATTGTTCCACTTCCCTCCACCCAATACACACACACACACTCGTGTACATACTGGAGGCCAAGCCTTTCATATGTGTGTATGAAACATATGGGCCTTAGGATGTCACGTGCCCAAATCATAGCAAGTCCCAAGAATTTATTTGAACTTTCTTTCCATGAGTCTTGATAGAAATCCATTCCGGTGAAGTCAGTCCTGGGAGCTGGGGGAGCGAGGAGCTCTGGAGTTCAACTGGATGCTTCCACTGATCCTCAAAAAGCTGATATCAGTCAGAAAATACACCCCCCACAGCAAAAAATAAATTTAGAAAGATAAGAACAAGTTTTTCTTTATTGTTTCTGTTTTTCTATCTAGCTACCTAGCTCTTTCTATCCATTATCTGTCTGTCTGTCTGTCTATCTATCTATCTATCTATCTATCTATCTATCTATCTATCTATCTATCTGTGCTTGCAAGCACATTTGTGTTTATATGTATATGCTGTGGCACACCTGTGGTAGGAGGACACCACGCAGGGATTTGTTCTCACCTTCCACTACCAGGTTCCAGGAAACTAACGCAGATTGTCAGGCTCAACAGCAAGCACCTTTACCTGATGAAACTTTTTGCTGGCCCACACTTTTTTCTTATCCTGCACACTAAGTTAGAGTAAAATAAAAGTGTCCTGGCTTTCTAGGACCTTTGAATTTTCCTGGCTTGGTTGTATCTCAGAATAGGTGGTGTGCCTTCCCAAATTCTTCTCATTCTTCTCCTTCTTTTCCTCCTCTTTTTCCTTCTTCTTCTCCTCCTCCTCTTCATCATCATTATTATTATTATTATTATTATTATTATTATTATTATTATTATTATTATGTGTGCATGTGGGTATACATGTTCTCATGTGAGTATGTTTGTAGATATATGTGTACACGTGTATAAAAAAATCACAGGTAGATGTCCAATATCTTTCTCTATCACTCTCCTTAAATATCAAAGCCAAGTCTAACATGTGAATTCACTCACCAATTCAGCCAGTGTAGGTAGCTCTAGAGGTCTCTCATCTGGCTGTTCACAAGATGTGATTAAAAATGGGTCATCATATCTGCCTGGCATTTACACGTGTGCTCAGGAAACATTGCCTCAGACTCCACGTTTTATTTTAAAAACAAGTTTTTCTCTTTTGAAAGTCAATGTTAGTTTTTAAAAACTTGATATAGTGTATACAAATTGACATTGGTACTAAGCTGCTGCTAATCTTATACAGAGTCACAGTAAGCCACCTGGGGGATGGTTTGGAGTGATACTGTCAGATCAGCATTATAAACAGCCCCATATTACAAAAATACAGGTTTCTTCTTTTAAAAAAATGAGTTTTTCCCTCGTATTGCTTTGATATGAAAAAAAATGTATGATTATCCCCTACCAGTCTGTGAGTGGGAACTTCATTTTGCTATAAAGAAGTTATGTATGTTAACAGTAAAAATATTAAAGTTTGAGCACACTCTAAAGCCACCTGTTTTGCTATCTGTTCATCCATGTTTTACTTCTACTGGCTGAGCCATTTTCTCAAAGTGCTTTCTTAAGTGTCCTACTTGCTGCTTTTCCAGGTCTTTTGAGGCAGATGACAGACAGTGTATAAGAAGGTTATTTGAAATTTGTATGTATTAGTGCATATTTTTAATTGTAACATAACCCCCTACTTTTAACTACCAAATGACTAGAAAAGAAGATATGAAGATAGTTCCAGATCTTCTGATAGATAAATGCAAATGGTGGCAAACAATAGGTATAGCAGGAATCCTAGACTTCCACTGTGAAAATAAAGGACCTTAGAGGTCTCCCCTTCTTGAGAGCTAAGTGATGTGTTGTCCCTCACTTCAGCATTCACTAAGGTGCAGCAAAGTCCTCTCCTAAAGACCATCCCATCACAGAGAACTTTCCAGTCTCATGCAACACATGGAGGAGTGTGTTGAATTAGCAGGTTTTACATAGAGCCTCCAGGCAACCATTTTGTTTATCTATTTCACCTCTCAAACACAGAGCAACTTCCTGTCTCATTTATTCACCAAACACTCCTTGGCCACACACTAGGTGTCGGGCATTGTTCTAGGGTCTAGGGATAGAACAGGGAATAAGACAGATAGAATTCACACCCTTGAGTAATTTATATGCCAATAGAAGAAGATGGTGCAATGAAGCAAGGCATTGAGAAAGGAAGACAGAATTATGCTCTTTAGACAGTGAAGGCAGAAGTAGGGATTGGCCAGGCTGCCAGGGGTGTTTTATGTTTAAATAACTTTCAGAGACAGTGATGCATAAGCCAAGACTAGAAGAGATGAGCTGACTACAAAAAGTACTTTGGAGAATCCCCTTTTAGGAAAGAAAAAGCCTTGGAAAAATAACGCACCTCATTCATGTGAGAAATAGCAATGACCAGACAGTGCATGTGACAGTACACAAGCCAGAGCAAAGTTGATACAGATGGGAGAAAGAGTCTGAGGCAGGGAAGGGCAGGGAGGGGCAGGGAGGGGCAGGGAGGGGCAGTGCAGGTACTGAACTGTAAAATCTGACATGCTTTAAAAGAACCACTGTGGTATGTGAGTTTGAAATAGACTCAGCTAAGGAATGTGGGTCAGTCACAAGTGGAGGAGCGAGACAGGTTTAGAAGCCATTTGAGTAATTGAGGCACTGGTAGAGAGGTTGGCAGTTGGATAGATTCTGAGAACAGACCCACAAGGGTGTGCTGAGAGATAGTGGGAGGGCAGAAGATAAATGCTGCATGTTTAGGCTGAGGAGATAAAAGGAAGGAGTCACCAATTAGCTCAGATGACAAGGCCTGCAGGCAAAACTGATTATAGGGAATTCAGTTCTGGCCATGCCTAGCCTATGTCACTTTAAATACATGAAGAGTGTGGTCAGGCCAAGGTAATAATCAAGCAGTCACTTTGACTATAGTGGCTATATGTTTCTTAAACAAGCACACGATATCACAAAAGAACCACATAGACTTAATGGGAAAATTGATTTTCAGATTTTTTCATCAATATGTCAAAAGCAAAGTAAAGTTTCACAAGGCTTCATGTGTATGATATGCTCACACTTAGGATGGGAGATGCTAGGAGGCGACACACAGGGGTGTGGTTCATTGTCCTTGATTAAGCAAGGGCGCTGAATGTCACAGCCAAGCCACATTCAGTAGGCTCAGAATCTGGAGCATAATTTCCTGTCTATCAGATGAAAGTCTTTCAAGGCAACATTTATAACAGATACCTGTGTTATCAAAACTAGGAAGTTAATGTGCTGGGTGCCCTTTTTCTTTAATTAGCTTTGCTCCATGGCTGGAAGTTCTTTTATGGATCTGAATCTGTAGCCCCGTTTTTTGAAACCAGAAAACCATCACTAGCATCTAAAGAAGACACTAGATCTAGAAAATTCTATTGAAGATTTTTTTTTTTTTTTTTTTGAACAGACAGGCTTTCTCTCCTGTATTTTGAGTCAGGGCACATTGAAAAGTCTGAGATGTTTAATGTGTGCCTGATTTTTGCCTTTTGTTTTGTTTTTCTTTTTGAGTTCTGTTTTGATGATAAAGTTATCAAATGTGAGAGAATTATAAAGCACGGCCTCATGCCTCTGTAGCTGGTGGATGTTTGAGGCGAAGGCACAAAGATTCCCAAACTGTGCTGTTCAACTGGATGTGGTTTTCTGCTTCTCAGGCACCCAACTGAGCATCTACAAATGCAAAATGCACACACACTTAAGCTCAAAAAGTTTCCCAGCACATCAATTTCATAAGACAAGATTCCCGCCCACCCTCACCCCCCATTTCAGGACAAGCCTATGGAAGACTTAACTGGACAAACAGCAAACTTTATCTCCTTTGTGTCTGTCTGTATGTGTGCAGGCACACCCATGCAAAAGCCAGAGGAGGAAGTCAGGTGCCTTAATGTCTTGAGGCAGTATCATTCACTGAATTGGGAGAGAGGCTGGTGACCAGCAAAACCCAACCATTCAGCCCTCTAATTCTTCTCCAGATAGTACTGGGACCATGGGCATCTGTGCATGACCCCTTCTGCATTTCTTTGTACATAGACGCTAGGATCTGGACCTGGGTTCTCAGGCTCGTACAGCAAGTGCTCTTAACCAGGCAGCCATCTTTTCAGACTTAGAAAAGTTTAAATACCAGGCATGTAAAATGTAAATATAGCCAACTCAAGAGCCTTTTCCTTTCTAGTGTGTGCCTGACATGGAATAGGGGCAACTCTGGTTTAAAGGGGAAGGTGGGGGAAGGGGAGGAGACTTACATATCAGCCAGGAATCTGCAGCAGACATTCAAGGTAGAATTTCTCAATAACTTCCAATCTCTCTGGAACCAAATCCTGGGCGGTTGAAAAACCATCCTTCACAGTGAGATTCCCCATGGCCTTTCTGCTCAGCAGGGCCCAGGAGGAAGGATGGCTTAGTAATTGCTTGCCCTGTCTAGCTTTACCTTGACCCTAACCAGGCACATTACCTCAGGCCCAGAGGCCCAGCACCTAAATGAAGTGCGGCTCAGCTCACCAGGAGCTCGGGTCTCAGCATTCAGAATCACATATAAAAATGAAAACTTGGTCCCATATGTCTTTAAACCCATGACGGTTACTGCTGATATGATACTGCAGGGGAAAATGACTTAGATTTTTGTTGGGTAGATGGATTGGGGGGGGGGAGTCTCTGTGCAATTTTCTTTAACATAGTGGGGTTTTTGTCACTGTAATGAAAACTGCCTTCAGCCGAAAAGAAGAAAAAAAAAAGAAGGGAGGAAGAGAGAAACAATAGCAGCCTCGAAGCTGAATTTTCCAAATAAATTAAACACTTTTCATGACACAAGACTTATATTAGAAATACTGGTAAGATCTTGTCCTTGAAGGTGTGAAGACCCAAGTTCTTAAAATTAATGTAAATAGCAGTGCTCTCATCATGGGCATTAGTCTAGACAGCTGAATGTAAGGGAAGGCAGATATAGAACGAAGAACACAGAAGAAAAGGTCATGTGCAATAAAGGGTGTTTGCAAAATCTTGGAGAAATTTGTGCAGCTTTGAATAATAGCACCCTTTGCTCATATGTCTTTATAGCTATTGCATAAAATGAATCAAGAAGGAGAGAACCAACAGAGAGCATTTTGCAAGTGTTTCATTGACATGAGCAAATATGGATTTTTTTTTAAAGTATGTATAAGCCCTGAGATCTGTGGTTTAGCCTAAATCCAAGGCCAACAAGCAGCAGGGAGGCTGGGATCTATTTTTAGCTCATCAGAGATGTGACCTTTGACAAGTCACTATCTATAAATATAAAACTCACTAACCGCTCAGTTTATTGGCGAGATTGGATGAAGTGGTGCATGTGAAAATATTTTTGAAGTAATAATGTGCTGATCCAAGATTAAGTATTATTAGCATTGGGAGAAGTGTGGGGGGGGGGAGAGGGAGCAGAGGAGTCAAGGAGAACAGTAGATTGCTTCAGTTCATCCAGCTCCCATGGGAACTGAGTGCGTAGTTAGTGAGGAAACGGGGCCATCAGTGTATGTGAAAGCCAGAGAGAGACCGCGTGCACATGTTGAAGTGTTTGTAATGCAAGGGGGAACGGCCCTTTATTAGGCAGTAGATATGCTGAGTTTCAGGTTTCCACTACCAGGAGACTTGGAAAAGTTGAAACTCAGCCTAACTAGAGCTGCCAATGGCCTCTAATGAAAATTTCCATTTGGAGAGACTAGGTGTTGACTTGGCCTGACACCAAACAAGCAGGCTGCTGCAGAATTTTACACCAATTGTATTTCTCCTAATTAAACCCTGTCTGACCTCAGCATTAAGAAACAATTTGTTTCAGGATATAACCAGCACACATAAGCAATTACATTCTGCTTGCCCCATTAGCATCGTTTGGCTCCTTTGCTATCCAGGGCTGCTACCGCAGTGAGTGCTACCCAGCAGCCAGGGCTATAAAAAGCCTGGAGTGTTTGGAGTTTTTTTTCCACCCCTCATGTGAGGAACTAAGAATATCATCATTTTTATTCAGCCAAGCCAGAGATTCTAGGAGCAATGTGCTTCTGTGTTTATTATAAGGGAATATATATATATATATATATATATATGTATATATATATATATACATATATATGTATATATGTGAATATTTTCTATGAGTTATAAAGCTCAACTGGTAAAAAAACAAATGAAACTAAAATAATCTTGGCTTATAATAATCTCGGCTTATTTAATATGCCACGGTTCATGTTCACATTCAGCTATAACTCTTATTTTTTCATAGCTGTTAGACTTGGTAAATTTAAATTTCGGGGAGGGATTAAGAAAAAAAGAAATCTTTGTCGTAAGGATCAAACACCAGGTCCTGAGAGGCTAGAAAAACACTCTAGTGCTGAGCTATATACCCTTTTGGATTTTCAAACAGAAAAACAAAACAAAACAAAACAAAACAAAACAAAACAAAAAAACAGAATCTCAAAAGCATTGCAAAAGAGACATTATATCCATGTATCAGACAGACTAACAGAGAAGACCCTTCAAACCTGAATACTCACCAAGAAAGTTCCTATTAGTGCTGGGAGCCTGAGAGGAAGGTCCTCCTGGACCTGAGAAAGACACCTGCTAGCTTTAAGCTCACCCGTGCCTGGTCTGAGGTATTTCTTGTGGGAAGCAGTTGTAGAAGTCAGATGGCTTATCAGCTGTGCTCTTGTCTCCTTGGTCCTTAATGTAGCTCAGGAGAGCCTGGACCACCCTCCATTCTTCCTCTATACTGAACCGGTTAGGCGTAGACTTCTTTCTTCTGGCATCCTGGGTCTGGTAGCTCAAGTAGAAAAGTTAGGAAGAGGTATTCCCTGTAGGAAAGGTGACACAGAGAGAGAGAGAGCACAAGGGACAATTTCTATGTAATCTCTCAGAGTATGTGACGAAGATGGCGTTTACCCTGAGATGACTGATTGCAAGTGGCTTGGGTAAACATTCGCCTCTTTTTTTTTTTCCTGTAAAATGGGAGTGAAACCATCTCTCTGGTTTGTATTTCCCAGAGATGGGATGGGAACGATCAAGTCTTGCTGGGAGAGTGAAAAAAGTTGGGTGCTGACGGTGGCATGCTTTTCCTTCCGTTCGCTGCAGTGAGGTGTACCAGAGCAAAGTGATTGTATCTGCACACTCCTGAGGAGGGCTGCTCTGTGAACCAAGAGCACCTTCTGTTGGCAGCTGGGCCTCATGAGCCTTAAAGAAAATAAATAAAAGGCCCTTTTCAACTGAGCCAAACAAGTGGAGTATTCAGTGAAGACTGTTTGGGGTTGTTGTTGTTTTGTTTTGTTTTGCTTTTTTAAAATCAGCCTTAGTATGCTTTAGTCACTCCTTCCTCCTGGCAAGGTGGACGCCTATTGTATAGAGTTGTCCCATTCTTGCTAAATCCTGTGCACATATGTTCCCTGAAATGATGCATGTCTACACATTCGTGATAGATAGTCTGTAAATGGGTATTTTAAGGCACAGGCTCTAAAAGATGGCTGATTATTATGGGGAAAGAGCCATGCTCAAATCAGAAGACTTTAGTATGAGACATTTCGGGACCATGAAGCTTAGGTGAGTCCCTTAGCCTTGCTTGGTATCAGTCATGTTTCACAGAACATTTCGTCTTTTTTCTCAGCCACTTCACCTTCGGTGACAAACACTCCATCTCTCTCTGTGCCTTGACCTCACGCTCTCAACTCTGTTGCAGACAGTTACTCAGTGCTTCTCTGAGGTTGCCCACCATGTTGGATCTTTTCCACATTATTTCTGTGATCCCTTCCCACTCATCTCTTTTTTTTTAAAAGCTAATTAATAGTCGTCTGCTTCGTCCATGGTTACCAAGTGGTGAGTGAATAAGTCAATTCTCCAGTTAAGGTTGCTGTTCAAACAGAAATTAAGTAGTTTTTAACTTACAGAAAACTACAAATCTCTCTGTCTCTCTGTCTTTGTCTCTGTCTCTCTCTGTCTCTCTGTCTGTCTCTGTCTCTGTGTGTGTGTGTGTGTGTTTGTCTATCTGTGTGTCTGTGTGCCTGTGTGTGTCTGTGTTGGTGTCTACACTGGCTAGTTTTGTGTATCAACTTGACACAAGCTGGAGTTATCACAGAGAAAGGAGTCTCCCTTGAGGAAATGCCTCCATGAGATCCAGCTGTAAGGCATTTTCTCAATTAGTGATCAAGGGGTAGAAGGTGGTGCCATCCCTGGGCTGGTAGTCCTGGGTTCTATAAGAAAGCAGGCTGAGCAAACCAGGGGAAACAATCTAGTTAACAGTCATCCTTCCTTGGCCTTAGCATCATCTCCTGCCTCTAGATTCCTACCCTGTGTGAGTTCCTGTCCTGATTTCTTTTGTGCTGAACAGAAATGTGGAAGTGTAATCTGAATAAACTATTTCCTCCCCAACTTGCTTCTTGGTCATAATGTTGTTTGTGCAGGAATATAAGCCTGACTAAGACAGTGTGTTTATAGTATAGCACAGGATCTGTTTATAGTAATAAAAGTACACCTAAAGTTCAGGGTTTTCTTGTATGCTGAATTTTTTTTGTGTGTCTGGCCACTCTTGCTCTGATGATATTGCTTTCCATCTGAGTCATGATTCTTTCATGAACCCAGGATTTGGTTTAACTCTGTACTTTTCAAATCTGTGGCAAGGAAAAAAAAAGCATCAATGTCTTAATATACCTAATCTTATTCATATTACCTCTTCCTAGTTTTTTTTTGCCTATTTTTATTTGTTTTATTTCTCTCTCATTTCTTTCTATTCTGTATTACCCGGACATAAACTCATTCCACTTGTTACAATTCTAATCCAGTCCCCAAGATCCACTTGGGAGCTGTGGTGTAGGCTTTCCATGATCCCCACCTGACTCCTGTCCCAGAAACAAGGTCCAAGAACCTAAATCGAGTTGTTAATGGGGACTAAAGACTGGTGACATGGTATTTAATACTACTTTGCATCAGTTGTGGCTTCTCCTGACCAGCAATAGTCTTAAATAAACACAAGGAACCTGGACCTGTAGTTTGATTTCCAAGGTCTGAACTCAGACATCAATGGAAGATTTTCACCAACATGGGCATGGCCCTTCCTTGTCTTCTTCAGTTTTCTGACCCTTCTCCCTGCTCTGTTTGTCAAGTTCCCTTCCCCTCACCACAGCCCAGCCATCCTTTCAACCTTTTGGTTTTTTATTCTTATTGTGTCATATATATGTAATGCATATAAATATTTTCTATCCTCTGTATGTTTCCTCACTGTAAAATGAATGCCTTTAAAACAATAAGGATGGAAAATAGTATTTCTTCAGTATCTTCTAAGTGTATCTAATTACCGTGTGAAGAACATGCAGTCTTGTAACTCTCTTACAGCCATGATTGAGAAAAACAAACGCAGTTCCATAAGAGCTAAATTGTTTGTGCCACTGACCATGATTTGGTCAAGCCATAGTTTGAACCAAGTTCTATTACCACAGCCATGACTTTTTAACATAGTGTTGTAGGGTTTTCCTGCTGTGAACACACACCAAGATCAAGGCAACTCTTTATTTTCCCTTTTTTATTGGATATTCTCTTTATTTACATTTCAAATGTTATCCCCTTTCCAGGTCTCCCCTCTGGAACCCCCCATCCCATCCCTTCTCCCCCGTCTCTGTGAGGGTGCTCCCCTCCCCACCAGCTTGGGCATTCCCCTACACTGGGGCATCAGACTCCCACAGGACTAAGGGCTACTCCTCCTACTGATGTCCAACAAGGCCATCCTCTGCCACGAATGCAATCGGAGCCATGGGTCCCTCTATGTATACTCTTTGGTTGGTATTCTAGTTCCCAGGAGCTCAAGGGGGGTGGGTCTGGCTGGTTGACACTATTGCTCCCCCCATGGTGGTGCAAACCCCCTCAGCTCCTTTAGTCACTTCTCCAACTCCTCCATAGGGGCCCCATGCTCAGTCCAATGGTTGGCTGCGAACATCTGCTTCTGTATTTGTCAGGCTCTGGCAGACCCTCTCAGGAGACAGCCGTATCAGGCTCCCTTTAGCATGCATCTGCAATAGCATCCAGGTTTGGTGACTGCATATGGGATGAATCCCCAGGTGGAGCAGTCTCTGGATGGCCTTTTCTTCAGTCTCTGCTCCACATTTTGTCTCCATATTTCCTCCTGTATTTTGTTCCTCTTTCTAAGAAGCACTGAAGCATCCACTTTGTTCTTCCTTCTTCTTGGGCTTCATATGTTCTGTGAATTGTATCTTGAGTATTCTGAGCTTTTGGGTTAATATCCACTTATCAGTGAGTTCATACCATGTGTGTTCTTTTGTGACTGTTACCTCACTCAAGATGATATTTTCAAGATCCATCCATTTGCCTGCGTATTTCATAAAGTCATTGTTTTTAATAGCTGAGCAGTATTTCATTGTGCAAAGGTACCACATTTTCTGTATTCACTCCTCTGTTGAGGGACATCTGGGTTGTTTCCAGCTTCTGGCTATTATAAATATGGCTGCTATGAACATAGTGAAACATGTGTCCGTATTAGATGTTGGAGTATCTTCTGGGTATATGCCCAGGAGTAATATAGCTGGGTCCTCAGGTAGTACTATGGCCAGTTTTCTGAGGAACTGCCAGACTGATTTCTAGAGTAGTTGTAACAGCTTGCAATCCAACCAGCAAATGGCAACCAACAGATTGGGAAAAGATCTTTACCAATCCTACATCTGATAGAGGGCTAATATCCAATATATACAAAGAAATCAAGAAGTTTACTCCAGAGAACCAAGTAACCCTATAAAAGAATGGAGAACAGAGCTAAACAGAGAATTCTCAACTGAGGAAACTCAAATGGCTGAGAAGCACCTAAAGAAATGTTAAACATGCTTAGTCATCAGGAAAATGCAAATCAAAAAGACCCTGAGATTCTACCTCACACCAGTCAGAATGGCTAAGATCAAAAACTCAGGTGACAGCAGATGCTGGCCAGGATGTGGAGAAAAAAATACTCCTCCATTGCTGATGGCATTGCAAGCTGGTACAAGGCAACTCTTATAAGAACTACATTTAATTGGGACTGCCTTATAGGTTCAGATGTTCAGTCCATTATCACCAAGGTGGGAGCATGACAGCATCTAGGCAGGCATGGTGCAGGAAGAGCTGAGAGTTCTACATCTTCATCTGAAGGGCGATAGGAGAAGACGGGTTCCCACATGGCTATGAGGAGGGTCTCATTGCTCACCCTCACTGTGACACACTTCCTCCAACAAGGCCACACCTACTCCAACAAGGCCATACCTCCTAATAGTGCCACTTCCTGGGCCAAACATATTCAAACCACCACATGTAGCTCTGTACTCCCTATGTGTGACATGCTAGATTCTAGCCATGAAATCTATATAAGCCACTTGCCACAATCCTTTGTATTTCTGTATATAAAATGCAAATGTATTCTAGATTTGGAAACCAAGACTAGAGAGATCCACAGAGGAATTTTTGTCAACCAGAGATGGCAGGAGGCAAATCAATAGAAAGTAATGTGAGTTCACTTATTCCAGGAAAATTAGTCAGGGAATAGATGTTGCTAACTATGCTGTTGTTATTATTTAAAATTTTGTTACACTTTAATTAATTAATTAATTAATTAATTCTTGCTTGCATGTGCTCAGATGTAGATGTGTGGGCATGTGTGTCATGTTGAGCTTGTGGAGGTCAGAGGACAACTTTCTGGAGTTCTCCCTCTCTGCCAAATGTGTCCTGGGGAAAGAACTCAGGTAATCAGGCTTTGGGGCATGCCCCTGGTCTTTGGGCCAGCTTGCCAGTTCTTGCCCTATTGAGTTTCAGATGAAGTCTGTTCCAGAGGTCACTCAGTGACAATCAGAGATATCTACTGAAGACATGGTAGTAACACTGTGAGTGCCAGGCCCTGGTGGAAGATGAGCAGAGGGAGCTCAAGACAACTCTCCTCATTTGTCACATGGGCTTTCTTGCATCATCTGCCTTGACCTTACTTAGGTAAATCTCCTAAGGACTCTCAATTATGAATTTATCATATTATCAGTAGGTTCAAGAAAAAAAATCAGTTGCTATAATATTGAAGCATCTACAGGATTGCTTAGGAGAAGAAAGTTGGTGTGTTTAAGGCCTGTCGGAAGATGTGTTCTGGAAAGGCATCTCACCCAAACTGCCATGAGCCAGAGTTGAGACCCTTCCACTACTGTTGGAGACATGGGGTTGTTTTTATTGATCAGGGTAGTCATCTCCTGACCCTGGCTTGTCACTTTCTGCCCTGGTATTTCAAAGCATATGGACTATGTTTCCTTAACACAAACAATATCTTAGATAAGAGTGTGTCCCATTCATGTTGGCTAGGCTGCAGTGTCAAAAGATACAATGGGAATGTATACCTGTCCCAGCAGCATATGCCCCTGGCCTCGTGGTTAGAGAATGTGTGTAGAGGGGAAAGGTTGGTGCTTTCTTCATTTAGAAAGAATCAAGTTTTGTGGGACTTTTTCTTTTAGAGAAAAGTAAATCAAGGGAGACACAGAAATTAGCGTGGTTGAAATTTCTCTCTGGAGAAAATAAAAAACTGCTCTGAGGTGTGTGAGGTAAGAATACCTACAGATACAGCATCACTGCCTCACAGACAGCCCAGACCTGGTACACAATAATTGCTCGATAAAAATCTGTAGAATGATCGAGTGGAACATGTACAATAGACATGTACACAGTCCTAAGTAAAAGAGCTATTATTTGCGACAGCAGGAGTAAATTATCACCTATTGTTCTAAAAGATATGAGGAAGGGGTGGTAATCCTGGAAATGGGACTCAGTTTTAGAAATGGGTGTTACAGAGTGGTGCACACATTACACCAGACAGTATCTCGTTCAATGAAAATAAACTTCCAGGCGCTGAAACCATTACATTGAGGATAAAGTGGATCAGTTGCACACTAGAAGACATTGTACTAATGAGTCGGAAGTTTGTGGGGGCATTCAGGATATTGTGAATATTGAAGGTAGCCAGGATCCATGCTGAGAAGTGAGACATCCCCCAGGTAGAAGCTAGGGATATCACTACTGCAAATGCTAGAAGATGTTCTGATTAAATGAAGGTACATCCTGGGTCTGTCAGACCCCATGAGGATGAGACTCTCTGATTTCCTTCCTGATAGCCTTCTGTTGAAATGACTTTTGTCCTTAAGGTCCCACAGCATGGCTTGATAAAGTCAGAATATACCAGACTACAGTATTTAGCCTAGGTTGGAATCTACCATCCATCTCGGTGAATGACAGAATGTTCTTGCTATCAATCTTGGAGCTCGTGGCCCATGAATGAAGAACTAATGCAATGAGTTTTGGGGGCACATAAATACGTTTGGGTCACAGAAGCCTAATCCTTCCTTCTAGACCACTTGCCTTCACTCTCTCTTGGGTAACTGTTCAGTGGTATTAATAGCTCTAAGCTCTTTAGGGGAAGGTTTGTTAAAATCATGTCCAAGAAAATAAATATAACAAATGAACAATCTCTGGAGAGAGCTTTGACATTTAAAGAAATGTAAATGAGTCTCACAAGGATATGTTATGAAATAGGCGAAGTGCATTAGCCCAAATGAGATATTTTTCTACCGATTACGGGAGCCATCTCCTGGGGACCACACCTGAACTCATCAAGGCTGAACCCCAAACCAGTTGTGTACCCAGGGATCTAGCGTGACAGATTTGAATGAGTTCTACTAATAACTCTCCTCACCCCATGCCTGCATGCTGGCACGCGGCTCCCCTGTTAGTCAATGAGCTTTGATACAAGGATGCTGGAGCATAGCTTTGAACTCCTCTGAACCCAATTATACACAGCCATTTGGAGGTAGCATGGTGGGACGATGGTGGAACAGCGCTCTCTGAACTATCATACAGAGAGTTCAAGGAAGAGCTGACTGCAGCCAGTCTGGCAGCCAATTCAGACATGGAAGTGAGCTGCCAGTGGCACGGCAGTCTGCCAGCCTGAAGCGAGGATGGTGGGTACAAAAGAGAAGTGCAATTAGTGAGGGAGAGAGAGAAAAGATAGAGCAGAGTGAATGGGGCACCTAAGCAATAGCCTTCATTTTGGAGAAAAATAGATTATTCCATCTTGGGTTTCCTGTACTGGGCATGTGGGCTGAAAGAGAGCTTTCCCCTGCAGTGGGGCAAGGCATTTCACCTACCGAAAGCATTCCCCGGCCATTCAACTCTAACAGAAGTCAGTTCTGTAGGCCAGAAATCTCTGTCTCTTTCTCTCCAATCAGCTTGCCACCAATTAATAGCACCCCAATAGAAAAGAACAGAGCCAGCAGGCAGGCCATTGCCCTTCTCCCATAGGGTAGGAGATCCACGTGGTCTCCTTTTAGACAAAGAGCCTGCCCCCAACAAGTATAATACCAAGTATAAATAAAGAAGGCTTTTGTGACCAGACTCCTAGGGAAGGAGCTGTCTTTTATTTATCTCATAAATCTGTTTTGTTTTATGGCGTGACCATAAAACCTTAAAATGACATTTTAAATCTGAACTCTCAAACACGGATCTGTTTTCCTTGATGGAAACAGACATGACCCACCAGCCCCCTAACGTTAGCTGGCCATTCACACTTATCATCTTTAAAGCCTGGCAAGGTGACGAGGTAAGGCTAATGCCTCCATTTGGTTGGTGGGAGGATATTGTGGAGGTTTGGGAATGTCCCATTGCATTGGACTCCTAGGCTAGTTTTCAGGCAATGGGAAGATGCGAAGGCTTTTCTAAAGCACTCAAAATCTGTGAGATTGAAGAAGGTTCCTCATTCTTCCGATAGAGTAAGATGAGAATGTAATTCTTGAAAGTAACCCCGTATCCCCAACTTCTGTCCTGGATGCTGGGCCATTTAATGAGATAACTGCTGCTGAATCGCAAGGATAAGACATGCCCCTTGCCCACCCTTCAGTCTTACGGGAACCATTACTAGACATCCTGTTCCTGTCACCTTGAGGTTCCTCCCAGCTTGTTTTCCTGCAAAACCCTCTAGTGTGTTACCTGGCTTCTCTGCACTGGCTCCCACAGACCAACTCTGGCAACCTTGATATACTGATGTACCATCTACCCAGAAGCATATTCTTTGGCCACAAAGTTTTGGGAGAAGAATCTATATCTCCTGGACCCCAGCATCTTGCTCCTCTTGTCTCTTCTCTACTCTTTTGGCTTCCACGCCCAGCCCACACTTTCCACTCCCAGCCTACACTTTCCTCCATAGATCTAACCTTCCAATAAACCCCCAGTGCAAGACCATCTTGTGTTTTCAATTCAGGTTTTGACCCCACAACAAATAACTCATCATCACCTCTGCCGTTTAGAAAGGGCGGATTCAGAGCACAAAGAAGGCTTAGAATGCCCCTGGGAGAATACCTCCTATGTCTTCTGCCTAAGTTAGAACAAAATGCAGGTTAATATATTCATAAAGTTTCTTGCCACCTGACACCAGCATCTCTCTACCAGATCAGAACAAACGCTGTTGATCCCGCTTTCTCCTCCAAGGCAGTGTGTGAGAAACTGTCACTTTCTCCGCCTGTCTAGTGGCTCTTACACGTTTGCTGCTAGGACAGTGAAAACCTTCCTTTCATCCAGTTCCCGCTTCTGGCTGCTTTTCCTCTCTGTGCTTTGCAAAAGCCTCTTAATTGGGCTCCCTACCTGTGGTGTTTCTCCAGTCTAGTGCATCCTATAATAACGGTCTCCACTCCTCTGTGCCAGGAACGGGGCTAAGCACTTTGCACAAATTATCTCAGTGTGTCTTTCCTAGTGCCCTGAGGTTACAGATTGGTATTGTGTAGACACTCTATTGATTTCCCTTTAACGCTTTTGAATTTTCAGTGGTGTTCTTTTGCCTATTGCATGAAGTCCAGGGGCCTTTAGCACCCTGTGTCTGACTTCAATCAGACTTCTAGCATTATCTAATTGTTACTGCCATCCAGAATACAGACACCTGGCTGATGGACAAACTTCTGCCACTAACACTCTGTCCTTTATAGTGCCCATATGGTTTCTGTTTGTTTGTTTGTTTGCTGTTTACTTTCTCACGAGTCTCTTCTGGGTCTGCTTTCTCTTAGGTGATCAACTCCTCTTCTACACCATCCTCACCCGTTGATCCCTTTCCTTCCGTGGTTGACCTTGCCAGTTGCTTATAGGTCAATTAAGGTTTTTCTTACTTCATACCAATAAAGCCAGAGCTCTCCTTGTGTTAGAATTTGACACAAGTTCATCTCCAACCCCAAAGTTTACTGGCCCTTCAATTAGAACATCTCATGCAGGTCAGAGCAATGTAGCAGGTATGGAAACTTCCTGTGTGCTTCTGGGAAGATTGAATTGTTTAATAGAATAAGTACTATCTTCTTCTTCTTGTTGTCTTCTCATTGTTTCTTGCAGGAACTTAGTTGCTCTGCCTGTAAGTGGAGCTGACATCTGGAGGGGCAGCTGTCATTTTGAGGATGAGCAATCACCTTGAAGTAGGGCTTCCTTGTTGAAGTAGAGCTTCTACCTTGAGGCAGGGTTGCCATCCTCTGGTAGAGCAGGCATTCTGGGTGCAGCTGCCATCCCAGCAACCAGGAGGTGGAAAAGCATGTGGTAAGGACAATGAGACTGGCATCTGGGAAGAGCCTGCGATTTCCATGGCTTCTTTGAACAAATATTTCCAGATGTTTTTGTTTGTCTTGTTTGTCTTGTTGCTGGGGATTGAATCTAGGGTCACGAAAATACTCAGAACATACTATACTACTATTTAGATCTTTGTATTTTGATTTTGTGCATTACTGGGATTAAACTAAGAACTTTGCCCACAGCACAGGAGTATTTTACCATAAAGTTACAAGCCTAACCCTTCTTTTGTTTGTTTGTTTTGGGGATTTTTTGTTTTTTGGGGGGGTTGTTTTGTTCTGTTTTGTTTTTTAAGTGCAGAATCTCCCTAAGTTGTCTAGGCAGAGATTGAACTAACCATGTAGCCCAGGCTGGCCTTGAACTTGTGATCCTTCACTTTAGCCCTTTGAGTAACTGGAATTATAGTTGGGTTAGAGGCCTGGATTATCAGAAGGCCTGTCTCTGATCATTTTATTTCATAAGAAAATAATCTAATTCCTTATGTGGTTAAATTATTATAATCTCATTTCTACATTAAGATTAATATACTCCAAATAGATTATCTTTCATGGCCTAATTTAAACACTTCAAATTTTACCAAAATGACCACCTGGTGACACTTTAAAAACGTATGTGGAATCCTGACCTCTCCCAGTCAGCTGTCCAATTCTTTCATGACATCCTACAGCTGTGACTAAAATGAATTCTGTCATTTTCAGATAGGAGAAGCCCCTATATTGATGGGCTCTTGCTTAGTTCACCCCCACTAGTCATCTCACCTATTGCCCTTGACATTGTATAATCCCAGTGTGATCCAGCCTCATTGTCTTCTTTCTAAATATTAGTTCCTTATGCCATCAAGTCCTAAAGGGCTTATAAATAAATGCATAGATAATCTTCTCTGATTATCTTTTCTGAAACATTATCTAGACTTACACACATTTCTCTGCTTATATGATTTTATTTGATTATGCATATCCCAACTTACTTACATTTTTTTCATCTCTTCTTAATGTAAGTGAATTGAATTGGGGCTTTATTGGCTTCTATCAATTACATTATTTCTAGAACTTAGACACTTCACTATTTAAAATATGGTAGAGAGTTACTAAATAGGTAAGAAAAATAGTTGAAGAGAAAGAAGTAAGAGGGATAGGAAGGAACAAAGATAGTAGATCTTAGGCAAAGGGGCAGGAACAGTAATAGTATTTTTTAAGTAAGAGAAAATGAAGAACTGATTTAGGAACTGTATTCCTCTGAGACTGTTTTCCCAAGAATAAGTGACAATTGCTTCAGATAACATCTCCCTGGACTCCTCCTTACACCAGAAGATGGGAAAAATCACTAAAGCATGCTATGTCGACACCTTACTCTTGCAGTTGCTGGAAGGAGTGGTGTTAACGTTGCCATGGTAACAGCACATCTTATGTAAAAGTCTCCAACTTGCCACAGATGTGGTAGCCGGTTTGAAAGTGTTCCTGGAGAATCAAAAATTATATGCTACTCTCTAATTTTGCTTCAGCAAATTGCTAACTGTTAATAAACTACAAAGAAAGTGTCAAAAGTGCTTTTGAATAACATTGCTTTGGGGAAAGAACACAGTCTATATTGTCATTCTTGGCTACAGTGTCCAAACATATGTTGCTATCATAAAGGTCTACTGCCAGGGTACTAAAGTTAGGAAGACTAAAGTTGGAAGGACAATATTCTTAAAACAGGGAGGAAATGATAACTTCCTGTTTGTAGATAAACCATTCTACTTCTGTTCAAGGCTTACTGGGCCCTATAGCTTCTGGTTCTCCTCCCATGCTTGCCTTGCTTCCTGTGGTCCTCATGCCCAAAATGTCTTCTCTTGACCCAGGACATCATATCATTTCCTTCCTCTGGGTCTTCCACTTTCTGTTTCCTCTGCCCAGGTACACACAGATTATTTCTTAGCTCCTTCCTTCTCTTTCTTCGTATTTCTACTCAACTCTTGCACAGCTCCCTTCACTACCCACCGTACAGTCCTCAAAGGGTCTTGCTGTCTACCTCTGTTGACTTTCTGCACTGCAAACTATCTTTGGGAGAGTGGTTACTACTTAGGAATATTCACAACTATTTCTTTGCTTGGTGTAGCAGTTTGAATATGCTTGACCCAGGGAGTGGCACTGTTAGGAGGTGTGGCCTTGTTGAGTAGGTGTGGCCTTGTTGGAGGAAGTGTTTCACTGTGGGCCTGGGCTCTAAAACCCTTGTCCTTTTATTGGCCTTCAGAGGAAGATGTAGAACTCTCAGCTCCTCCTGTACTACCTGTGCCTGCCTGGATGCTGCCATGCTCCTGTCTTGATGATGATGGGCCAAACCTCTGAACCTGTAAGCCAGGCCCAGTTAAATGTTGTCCTTGTAAGAGTTGCTTTGGTCATGGTGTCTGTTCACAGCATTAAAATCCTAACTAAGACACTTGGTTTGTGCTTCCTCTAGTAATGGAAACCCCAAGAAGGTCAAGAGGGTGCTCTTTTCTTAAATATTTATCTTCAGTAGATGTTTAATCCTTGATTTACACAGTGATATTTGGTAGTCATCAGGTTTCATTGCCTTGAGTTAAATTACAGTTACTAAGAACATGGCTTGGTAGGAACACACATCTTAATTTCTCTTACCTCAGAATGGACTTTTTTTTGGTCAAATATTGATAGGAGGGGCATTTAAATTTACAAGAAACTGTTTTCCAAAGGTTTTGAATTCCTACCAGCAATCAATGAGAGTTCAAGTTCTTCTATATCCTTGTCAGTCCTGAGGCCTTTTTTTTTTATTCCCTGGAGTGGGTATAAGGCAATATTTAATTGAAGCTTAGACTTACACTTCCTTGATACACAGGCATCAGTGTCTTTTTGTATGCTTATTAACTACTTGGGACATGATTTTTGAAGAAATGTCTGCTTGCCAGTTTTACCTAAGTTTAGTGATTTTTTTTGTCCTATTTCAAAAGTTCATTAAGACTTGATTTAAGGAAAAAATATATGAAAAAAAAACCCTCTTGCGCATTTTACACAATTGTTGATGTCGTGTTTTCAGAGTCCTTGAAGAAAGGCAATGTACTAGTCCTTTGTAACTATATAAATACTGTATGGTGAAATAGCTACTGTATTCTTATCATGTTTCAAATTTTGCTTTGGATACAGGGAATTTGTTGCATAATTTAATTTTAATTGTGTTTCTTTATTTGAGACTTTGTAGCCCAAGATAGCCTAGAAGATACTCTGCAGCCAAGATAACCTCAGACTCCTGGTGATTTTCCTGATTCAGCTTCTGAATTGCTGATAAAGGCATACACCATTGTACTTGACTGCTTGAACTTATTTTTTAAATGATGAAATTATATTGTCTTAGTTTCTTTTTGATTATTTGACACAGTGTCGCATGTACCCCATGATGACCTTGAGAGTGTTCTACCTCATTCCCAAGTTCTAGGATTATAGGCAAGCACTAATACAGCAGGTTCTAGGTTTTCCTATATAACTCTATCTCTTATCACATGCTTAATAATTTTCCAAAATAAACATTATTGTTATATTTTATAGTGTTTTTTTTTTAAGTTAAGTTGTTCCCAGTTTCTTCTGAAAGGTCGGTGACCATGGCTCAGTCTTCTTGTATTTCAGTATCGTTAATACTGCTTCTGACTCAGCTCGTGCAGATGCTAGATATCCATCAGTGTCCAGCACTGATGCAGGATTTTGACTTCCTGGGTTGATTTAATTCCAAAATAGCTTTTATAAATGTCACGGGCTGCAAAGTAATTATTTCCCCACGTTTCTCTAAACGATTACTTTTTACCTTGAACATACACATGAATCTATACTTAAGGTATGTAGTTTCATGATATTTTATGAAAACATGCATCATTTTCTGAAGTAGAACATGCAAACTATGGCTGTGTTCTGGGCAAGAAACAGGTATTGTGCCATTGAGCACATACCCTATGGTTTCATAATTATACACACGAATTTCTCATAACCCTCTTACACTCCTGGTGCACAGAACACCATCAATATTAGTCATGTGTGTTTTAGAGAACAGAGTAGAAAGAGTTTCTAGGTTTTGTACATCATTTATGCAGAAACTCATCTACTAGAAGAGGACTTTTGAGTGAAACCTTCAGGGAACTGTAGCAGGATACAGGGCTGGAAAGTGGAATCCTTACCTTCTCTACAAAACTCTAATTTTCAGAAATATCATGTCCACGTGGCGATCACAAAGAACTGAAATCATAAGAGAATGATGATGATGGGGAGATGCGGCTGCTGCTGGTGATGCTCAAGTTGCCTGCAAGGAGGGGAGCAGGATATGGGCTGAAGGAGGAAACAGAAGGACCTTGTCTGCCTCTACTCAGAGGAGCCCTGGAGCCTGCAGTAGCCCTGAGCCTTCTCAGAATTGGGGACTAAGGGTTAATTTGCCATCAGCATGAACACGACCAAAGAGGCCTGAGCAGACCCTCAAGTAAGTAATTAATTCTGCCTGCCTTTGACTCTCTAGCTTTCATCATCCTTAATGGTATCTAATTGTAAAAATTATTCTTCAGACCTTCCTTGTATAGAGGAAGAAAATGCCTCAATCTAGCCCGCTTCTCTTGAGGGCACAAGTGCATCCTGCATCTTGGTAGAGTTCCCATGGTGCTCCTAATTAAGGATGTGTGAATACTTGAAAACTTTTGATCAACTTTTATAAGGCGTCTTCCAAGAGCCCTAGAAGCTGTATCTGTGAGCCCGGAGTTGCTGTTCGAAGGCAGCAACAGGGCTGACTCTACAGCTTCAGCTTCCAGTGCTTTGAGGCGAACTTGAGAGTTGCTGGGGTGTGGCTGTTGATAAAACAGAAGCATGTAAGGAAGAGACAGCAGCTTGTGGCCTGCCTCTAGTGACTGCCGCTGTTAGGAACCTCCCTGGAAACCACCTCCAAAGTGCTTCCCATACAAAAGGTGCTGAGTTAAGTGCAGTCAGAGAAATCAAGTTTCACATGCCAAGGACACCCCTGGACTCTGTGTATCTTCCTTCATCCAACATGAAGGCCCCTCTGCAGACCAAGTCAACTCTGCCCATGACCGTGGCATGGGGGCCAAGCTGTCATTTCCACTATGATTACCTACCTAGCCCTTAGGGCCTTGCAGTCTCTAGGAGACCTTTGTGACACAGGGTCAATGTCCTATTAAAATTATGGCCATTTTCTCTAGTCTAGTTAAGAAATAGAGCGGACAGGCTTGGATGGCATCCTGGTCATGGGGGAAATATCTCATGTGTGTCTCTAGGGTGAGATATAAAACCAAGGGCTTGACCTCTTTGGGCCATTAAAGACCTGCAGGTTCTCTCCAGTTTCTCTGTTTCCTATAAGAGTGGTGGTAGTATTAATTCTGTGGCTGGCTAAATTCTAACTTGGGTAATTATACTGTCATCCTATATCCCCCTGGAGACTTAGTTAGAAAAGTAACTCTTTGATCATGCTCTTAAATCGTACTGCGTTGGGCTTTGTAACATGGCAGGTGAGGAATGGCTATTGGATTGCACATGCCTCCCTCTGCTGGGTGAGGGATCCTTATTCTATGCATTCTGCTGAGCTCCTGGCGATCCTCCTGGATGAAACTACTGTACTAAATGGGAGCTATTATTAGCTGACTCTTAAAAAACTAAAAACAATGTGTTGTTCTAAGGTAGAAACCTTAATGAATTTCAACTTAAACTCCTAATGATGCTTATCAATGTAACCAGGAAAGTGCTAGGGGTTTACATTTCCTGATATTTGTTGTATACAAATAAGTATAAATATGCATACACACACCTATATATTCACACATATGGATACACATACACAGACATATGCACACATACACACACATAAACACACAGACATGCACATACATCATATACATACATATACACACATGCATATACACACACATATACTCACATAAACACACACATATACACACATCATACACCCACATGAACACACACATCATCCCCACACACAAATATCACATCACGCATACACACACATATGCATATATATCCACACATAAACATAGACATACACACACATACGCACACATCATGCACACATATACACATGCATATACACACATGTGCACACAAGTGCACACACACAAACACACACACATACACAAACATATACCTTCACAAAGGCACATGGTGAGATGAATCTAAATGTAAGTACCTGTGTACACAAACAACTCTTTTACATCATAAACATTTCAAGCAGCCAATTCTGTCACTGTTTCCTGTGAGACGCGACATGCCCAGGAAATGTCGAGATTCGCAGTGGTACTTTAGTACCATTTTTCAGGGGCTCGTGGTTTTTTTATACATAAAATGGAAATGAAGACACTTTAAAAATTATTGAAAGTGTGAATATTAGCAGGTATGTAGTGTAAGAATTAATTATACTCTTTTTTTTATAGCTCAATGAGTCTAATTGGTGTTGTCTATTTGTACAAGAGTAGGGTCTCCATGGCTTAACCTACAAAGGCCCCATACCTAATTGGGTGCATGTGTGAATATCATCAAAATATAATGTATAACAATGTGAAATTCTTAAAAAATTCATGAACATAAATAATTCTGAATATATGCACAAAATTTTAAAATAATTATCATCTGTCAGTTTGATTATTTTATTAACTTTTCCTGACTGCTGAATTTATATTTCATAATTAATATAAAGTGCTGTGTAACTCATTAAAAACAAACTCAGCAAATTATAATCCCAACTCTAAGACATACACTACTATAATAGCCTGGAAAAGAAAAATTCACTTCACAGAATGCAGTCAACTCCCTTTGGTAAAAATTAGTGCTTAGAAATAGCTTATTTTAAGCACAGTGTTTTATTGGTTGTGAATAAAAAAGACCCTGAAAGTTTGCTCCAAGGTAATATGTGATTTGAATTCTGAGGCTCCAAGCTGAAATGTCAGCAAAATTCTCTGACCCAGTGTACCCTATGATGAGCATGTGACCAGTGTTCTCTGAAGAGGAAATCCAGGCACTAACATATCTGCAGATGTTCTGTGCTATTGGGGCTGGGACCGTGTGATGTGCTCGAAGTAGGCTGCCGTGAACCTGCAGAAGCCACCCAGAGCCCAAGGCGTTTGGTGTTTCCTCCGTTCCTCATGCTGCTGGAGGTAAGCAATAAATGAAATATCAAAGCCCTGATGAAATGTTCATCAAATGGATGTCACTATATAGGCTCTTATCTGTGCTATTGTGGGGAGACCAAAAAACATGTTCAGATGTTACCTTTGAAATCGCCTCTTCGTAGGAGTCTAGAAATAGCTACAGCAGGTGGACTTCAGTGAGTACATACTGGCTGCCAAGGCGTCTTCCGGGAGCGTCATACACTTCGACTCATTTAGGATTCACAATAAGCAGTGGAGGCAGATGTAGTTATTTTCCAGATACCAACATCGGGACACAGAGGAAGTTAAGCAATATGTTTCAAGTTGGAAGCCCAATTCATATGCTAGAGGCATAACTGAAGCCTCTCTTTCCACTCCGGAGGCCATATATCTCACTACCTCTAGAGATTTTGCTGAGAACAGTTTTGTATGCTTTCCCAAAATGTGGTATCTTTGTGTAAGAAGGAAGTGCTACAGCTCAACTTCAGAGTCTCTGGGGTTTCATGAAGGCTGTGTGAGCTGCAGAAGTGGGAGAGACACCTCTTATGGCATATGGGCGTATACCATGCCATGACACACCCATCATGACGTTGACCTACTGAGTCAAAGTACACTTGATAACCTTCTAGACATCATAGCAGAGATTAGTGTACTTTAGATAGGCTCAGAATGTTACATTTGCTGTCAACTGGGTAAAATTAGATAGCACGGTCAATTTTATAATAAAATGTTGCATACCTCACATGACTGAACATTATTTTGAAAGTAACAAGCACAAGGCTAGGTGGGCACACATTTGCATCATTACAAAGTCTATAAGGTGTTAGGCTGAAATGGCCTAAGTCAGAGACTGTTTCTATCAGCCTTTTGCTGTTCTAGGTGGGTGATCCTTGGAGCTGAGGCATGTTATTAGTTATGAGACACTGTATCTCTGTTTATCTAGTCTCTTTCTGCAAAAGAAGAAGCAGGGATGTTATTGTGTGAGCATACAATCTGTTCTCTTCATATTTTTAAACCATGATTACTACCGATAAAATGACCATGCTTTCCAAATGATAAATCTATGCCCATAATCTGATGAATGATCTTTTTGAAGTCATCCATATGTTTGTATATACATGGCTATAGACATTTAATTTGACCACATGTCCCTACTTATAGGCTGCTACAAAAGCATATCTATTTAATTTTAAAATTATTATTTAATTTTTAAGTTTTTATCATTCAATTTTCTAATGTGTAGACTGAATTACATTTATTGAAAATAATAATGTGCTATAAAGTTTAATATGTCTCTCAAAAAAATTACCATAGGTCTAGAAAGATAGCTCAGTGATTAAGAGTACTTGCTGCTCTTGCGAAGAACCAAGAGTCATTTTCCTGCACCCATATGGCTGTTCACAAATGCCTACAACTCCAGTTGACGGGGATCCAATGTTCTTTTCTGGTCTCTGTGGCCATTGTAAACACATGGTACACATGTAGACAGGAGGCATAGACTTTATACATATAAGAAATAAACAAAAATTTAAATCTGTGTTACAGGCCTCTGGACTTTTTAGTAAGCCCCTAGGTCCTAACACATCTGACACCATGATGAAGTTCCATCCTGGCCCCCGAGCCCAGCACATCGGCAGTCCCACCGACCAAAATAAAGGTCTAATTCATCAAACTCCATAGTGCTGGGAAAATCCCTACATGCAAGCCTTTTGGTTTCAATAATTCTGCTTCTGTCTGACTGTTCTTGCTAAGTAAAGTGTTTCAACCCAGGATATGCTTTTTATGCTTAAAAGCCCACCCTGAGAACTGCTCAGGACTGCTTTTGGCCCCCTAACCCTATGCAGTCACAGGCCAAGCTAATAAAGATTTTCTAACGTCTAAGTGGTCTTCTCTGGTGTGTGTCTCATAGCAGTTGTGAGACTTTGAACAGCTAACACATATTCATTACTGATGTGGTGGGTGCACATCAGTTGCTAACACTGTCCTTTGTCTTCGAGATTTATCTCCACTGGGGAATGAAGCACTAAGCATTTTGCTTAGGGATGTGAGCCATCAGGAAATGGGTTCATGATATTAAGCCAGAAGAAATGGAGAATGGGATTAGGTTTCAGATGGAGAAGTGTGGAATGCTAGTACCTCAGTGTGAGGGAAAAAGGGACCCCAACAGGAGACAACGCAAGGTTGGATCTATCATGTCTTCCTCATTAATTAATGATTCATTTTAATTCTGTATCACAGCCCTCCTCTCTTCCCAGTCCCTCTCCCTATTACCCCTTCTCTGAGGAGAGGGGAAGCCCTACTTTGTGTACCATCCTGCCCTGGGACATCAACTCACAGCAAGACTAAGAACATCCTCTCTCACTGGGGCTCAATCAAGCAGTCCAGCTAGGAGAAAGGCATTCAGTGGCATCAACAGAGTCAGAGACAACCTCTGTTGCAATTGCTAGGGGACCCACATGAAGACCAAGCTGCACATCTGCTACAAGTGTGTAGTGGACCTAAGTCCAGCCCCAGAATGCCTACATGGGGTTTATGCGAGTTATGTGATTTTTGGGTTTTTGTTGTTGTTGTTGTTTTGTACAGTGGAGAATAAAACTTTTTTCCAAGTGTTGACATCAATAAGAATAGAGCAGAAAACAAACCTAAATAAGCAAGAATCCAGACTGTAGAAGGGTCCCGAAGTAGTGTTAACTCCACCCTTCTTTCTCTGAAGATGCTTGACAGTATGAAGGGAAGTTTTAGGTGACAGGATTACACAAAAGTCTGGGGAACAGGACGTGCAGGCCATAACATCTGTAAGTGAAGTGCTGGGGAGGCCCTCCTGTGATATTGGAATTGCATTCATAGACACACTTTGTTTGGTCTTCGCAACATTTAATGTAGAGTATAGGAAAGAGAAGGAATTCTTTCCCCTACCCCACCAGAGCCTGGGGTATGAATTTGTGTTCTTATATGACTTCTGTACAAGAGAAAGTCTGGCATTGCACTCGGGAGCAAAAGATGGTCAAACTTGGAATGACCTTTTAGCAACCTGGATTTCACTTCATCAAAGATGCTGATGCTCATCGATGTACCTTCCTATGGCACAGCCCTGGCACCAGGTGGGTGTCTAAATGAGCCACAGTGTTAGAACAGTCAACATGGATTTTAGCTTTGAGTGGTCATACAGACCTTACAGTAGAAAATGGCATAACTGATTTATATAATCCTTTCATCCAGTCTTCACATTGTTCTTGCTTTTTTTCTTTAAACTAATACTTATTCTTTCCAGCTCTCCCATCCTCTCTTAAACCATATCTGCTTAGATTAGTAAATAGCACCCTATGTTATGTGACCTTGGAAACCACATCCCAACTTGTTTGACATCTGGTGGAGGGTAGATAGCTCAATCTCTCTGTTTACAGATCCTCTTTGATAGGACCAATTTGGACATCAGAGCCTGATAGGGGGTCAAGACCTAAAAAGCCAAGGAAGCTGTTTCTAGTCTCTATGGCCCGCTCACTCTGGTTCTCTACAGTTTGTTATCATTTTTAAAGACTCAACCATGAATCTCAAAGCAAAACATCAGCCTCCTGATAGCTAATCACAATAGCAAATTTCCATCTTTGTGTCTGATCTCATGATTGACAATACAGGTCCTTATGTTTCTTGATGATGCTCAGGGTTCCCAAAGTGAGACTTGGACTTTGATGCTTCTATGTACTCATCACGGTCTCTTTTGATGGTTGCTTTTGCTTTTCTCCCTAGGATCAAATATATTACCTTGGCTTTATATATCATTTACAAACTATCACCTTGATTTGAAGAGTAGTCTAAGGCTGATATATTCAGTTCTCTGTTGCGTATCTCTTAGGGGACTATTTGTTCTTACCCTCTATGTTCTATGACCCTCACCAAGTGCTATTTATTTGACTCTATCAATGGTTATAGACAATATTATTCTCTATGTAAATATAGTTTCTTTCACTTTTTACTAAAAGACAACAGTAGCTTCATTTGCACTTATTTTAATAATTATATATACATATATGTATGTGTGTGTGTGTGTGTGTGTGTGTAGTGCATTATAATGATATTCATCCCATTAGCCTCTCTTACCACTTCTATACTTCTGTTAGCACATTTCTTTCAAGTTAGGTCCACCTCTGTGTGTGTGTGTGTGTGTTTGTCAGTATGTGTGTATCTATATGTATGTGTATGTGTGTATATGTGTGTATGTCTGTGTGTATATTTGTGTGTGTCTGTGTGTATATATGTATATGTATGTGTGTTTGTATGTATGTGTGTCTGTATGTTTGTATGTATGTGTGTGTGCATGTGTCTATATGTGTCTGTATATGTGTTGTCTGTATGTGTGTGCATGTGTGTATATGTGTGCGTATGTACATGTGTGTGTCTGTTTGTATATGCATGTCTATGTGCAGACAGGCAAATCTGCCATGTGTTCCTGGTTGCAGAGGCCATCGAAGACAGTGTTCCATGGAGCTCCTCCTTATCATTCTGCCCAACAATCTTTCTGAAGCCTTTTCTAATGTTCTCTGGAAAGTACTATATGACTTATTTAGGACTGAGCACTTGATATTCACTTAAATAGCTTGTATAAACTATCCTTCTTTACCCTTTCATGCCATTATAGATTGGAAAGCGATCCATGTCATGTTGTGGAAGTCTGTCACATTAACCACCCCCAATTCACTGTGTCTTGTAGGACTCGTGATCCAGAATGGCCACAAATAACATGGACCCTGAGGTACAACAGTAGACTTGCTCTGGCTGCTATGCTCACTATTACAACGGAGTTGAAGATTTTATAAATGCAAGATTATGAGGGATTGGCTTGTGAAAGCTTTCGCTTTGGAATCCTGCACCATAAACTAAGGAAGAACCAAGAGCGGGGAAGAGGAGGGACCAGCGCTCCAGCTGTGTCATTCCTGAACACGAGTGAGACATCTTGGATTTCCAGCCCCTTCTTGAGTCCCCAGCTGGATACAGCTGTGCAGATTCCAGCCAACCCTCAGCCCTGGCCTCCAAAGAAAACTGCTTTGCTAACCCTGGAATCAGGACAGCTTAAACACTGATGTTATTTTTAGCCCTTAAAATTTGAAGTGTCTTGCGATGCTGGAGTCGAAAAGTGAGAGGGATTGTAAGTGTTGAAAATCCTTCATTGGTTTCTTCACAGGATGAATTGAAAATTCCACAGCTGGTCAGACATGCAACATCAGGACACACCAGCCTCTATGTCCCCTCCTCCTTCTTTCTTCTCCCCACACTGGCTACCCCACCACAGCCAGCTGTTCACTGTGACTTTGCAAAGACAACATAGCCTGTGTGACCAGTCCTCACCCTTATGAACTTGACCATCCATTCACTATGACTTGCTGAAGGAAGAGTCACACACTGACACCTGGGCATTCCCACAACCCTTAGTCACATGGAAAGGCAGATGTGTTTGTGTTTGTTTGCTTGCTTTGATTATATATTTGGTTTTGCATTCATTTCTCTATTGTGTTTAAAGATCAAGTGGTCCCTTAGTTCAAAGAGGTTCCCACAAGCCTCTCTGGAGCCTCTATCTCCGTTTGTGGATACTGCAGCTGTACTGAATCCTACTCCTTCTGTCTGGGACCCTCTTATTCTATTATTCTTTTATAATACTTCCATGTTCTTTACCTGTAGTCAGCTGTCAGGTTTCTTCATAGACTCCAATTCTTCAGCCCTGCCTTTCTCAAGGCTGTGGTACCTGCTCTATCTATAAGGTTCATTTACAACAAACCAGCCACACAGTTGGTAAATTTAAAAACATCTATTTTCCTAAATAAGAACTGAATTCAAGTAACATATTCAGTAAGCAGATCTACTTTTTTAAAACAAGAATCGAATCACATACAGCATGTGGTAGCAAAGTAAAACTGAGCCCTGTTGAAATTATTTTTTAACTATCAACCTTTTGTTATAAGTTTTAGGCTATTTTTTTAAACAGACTTTTAAAAACTATACCCAGTGAGCTTACAAATCCTGAGATATTGTTTACAGCATAATCTTAAGCGTTTCTCTTTTCTTTTCTTTTCCTTTTTTAGTGCAGAGGGCAAAGAAATCATACAGACAAAAGATTTTAGGAGTTCAAAGTAGAAAAACCTTAGAGATAAGATGCTGTTGGTAGTGTAGAGCAGAGAAAATTAGATGCAAGAGATTTGGGGATCATTTGTTTGCGTGGTAGCAGAAATTGTTACCACAGGAGAGAATTTGAAAATCGAATGTGTAGCCAACTTTGGCCACTGATTGAGCTGTTTTGAGGCCAAGCCATTTGCAGTAAGACAGTGAAGCTTTGATGAAATCTCTTGAGTTTGAGGAAGAGGAGAGAATGGGTCACAAAATAAACTCTGTCAGAGGGAAGCTAGAGGCCCAGGAGGGCATAAAAAAAGAGACCGAACAGGCAGTGCCAAGGGGAGGTGAGGCCCAGGAGGGCCAAAAGAAGCTTAGGAACTTCCAGAAGGGAGCTGAGAGGGACCAGAGTCATGACATATAGGAGCTCCACCCAAGACAACATTCCAATATTGTAGAAATCTAGGAGGGCTTATGGGAGAGACAGAGCTGGCAGGGGGAGGTGAGGAGACTCTAGTGGGGAGTTGCAAATAAGTCTGAGTGGGAGGTGGAGAAAGGGTGGAGGATGTAAGGAAGCTGAAGAACTTAGTAGGCAGCTCCTACGGGAGGCCAGGAAGCTCCAGGACAGAGTTGGGAACAAAGGGAGCAGATGGCTAAGTGTCCTAGTGACAGGAATTTCAATCCAGGGGATCACAAGGCAGACTGAGAAACTGGCTGGAAAGAAGCTTTCCAAATGTCAGAGAGGAGAGATGCCCCTTTCCATGTGATAAAGACCCAACAGGGCAACAGGAGTGTCCTGGCACACCAGGGTGACTCTTGTAGTAATAGTAGACAAAGCCCTCAACCCCAGAGTGATACTTATCCAACAGAGCAGGGAGAAGAAAGCAGCTAAGGAGGTAGATGGGAGAGGCTTTGGGGACTAGGGAGGGAGGAGGTGTCTTTAGTAGATGCTCATGTGGAGGGTGTGGTAGGCTCCTGATGCTAGAGAGGGTCTCCAGGAGGCACAGCAGGCTGCAGGAGCCAGAGAGACCCTTACAGAGTAGATGAGTAGAGACGAATGGTTGGAGCCAGTAGAGGGAACCGCTGAAGAGGCAGTTCTACAATCTAGGGTCAAATAAGCCAGCAGTAATGATCCATACATAACTCAGATGACAGATCAGCAGCATGGCTCCCATCGACAAAAGAGCAAACAAAAGTTTACAGAGGTAGATGACTTTTCTATATGCTAGCCCACAAGTCCTGGACTTTTGAGGACAGTTATATTTCAGATGGTGCATGCCAGTGTCTCTGCACTACTTGCCAAATTTTAGTCTGGAAAAAATAAGATCCATGTACCTATAAGGGTAAAGGATAGTGGGAACACTGCCTTCCCCCTATTTAGACTATTCACTTAATGTAGCCTAAACTTGTATTAGCTTGTATTAGCAGCCGTGTCACACTGTTAGCTCATAATGAAATTGTGGTCAAATAAAATCCCCAGGTTTCTTTCACATGAACAATTGTCAAAATGTATAAACAAACTGGTTGAATTAATAGCTGGGAACAGCTAATAGGGAAACCCTATTGCTTAAAATGCAATTCTTTCCGGGCCAAATGTTCGCCCATCTTAACAGTAATTGCACAATGTATTTGCAGCTAAGGCCTCATTAAAGCTTCATGCTCACCTGCGCTCCAGCAGCACTGAGAGCCTGCATATGGGTTAGGGCAATGGCCAGGTGATTGCCTCCTGGGTTTGCCCAATTTTGAATTTCAGTTAGAGCCACAAAAGTCTGTGCCTTTGTGCCTGGAGTTATTATGGGGAGTTTGTATCCCTGGGGAGTTCAAGCAATTCAGAAGCAGCGGGAAAAGGCAGGGGGGCAGGAGAGCAAAGAATAGAGCGCTGTGCGAGGCATTGTGACACCTTGTTAATTATTAACTTTGGCAGCAGGTACTCAAGTTAACCGGAAAAGGAGGGTGGACCTCATTAGGTATCCAAACAGCATTGCTAAAGGGCGGATGTAGTCCAGAAAGAGGCTATTTTCATGGGGTGGACCATAAAGGAGGTACATACCTTTAGTGTAAGACAACCTGGATGCATCCCAGAAGGCCCCACCATGTAACTGTGCAGTCCACACAGTATGTACCTCTCTCACTCCAACCTGGAAGCATGGCATAGGTACTCAACTGCTCCAGAAAGCGAAGCATAATAGGTGTGATGGCCAATTTCTAACCCAAGGTAAGATGGATGGAACTCCGGAGAAAGAGACAATTATTTTAACTGAATTAAGGCAGTTGTTTTAAACAGCATTTTAGTTCTGACAGAATATAGGCATTGAGTGTGCACCCTTTGACATAGAGGTATATACCTTGGAGGTAGAGTATACATATTCACGATTCTCAACAGTAGTTGCAAAATGCATCCACAGCCCAAGACTCTCTCCGGGAGGTTGTGGGAGAAATTATGTATATGAGGTAAGGGTTCTGCATGCCACCAGGGGAAGGAAAATCAAGAGGCTGGGTCAGTAGAGAGCTGTGAGATCTGGCAGAAGGCAGAGATGGGGCCCCCATAAGAAATGTACGACAAAGAGTTTTAGGTCACTGCGCTAGTTCTCCCGTGTGTAGGAAGGTACCAGTTTCCTTGGCAATTCTGCCTTAGGCCACCTAACCTGAGACCCACAGTGTTTCATAGACTTGGCTTGATGATTAAACACAGCTACAGGAATTAATTTAGCCATTGCAGGAGCTCAGTATGCAGAAGGGGACAGGGAGTAGCCAATAGGAGGAGTTTCGTGGAGCATCACCTGGATGACTCGAGCCCGCTTTGTGGTGCAGAGCAACTTGGCCCTGTCTTGGCTGCACTGTGGTGCCAATCTGTACCATCTCAGCTCTACGCAGGCCTGGAGGTGCTGTGTATAAAGAAGATGAGCTCGGAGTATAGAAGAGAGCACCTCCTAGAGCGTTCAAGAGATGTATGGGGTCTGAAGAGATGAAAGTCACATTTGCACATCAAACTGTACAATTCTGCAGACTTCATTTTTAACTGTGTGTATGGAATCTACAAATCACAGAGAAATGGGCAAGTCCTGGAAAACACAATGACAGAATTATTTGGTTGTCCAGCAATGACTTCTCCCTCAGCGTGTGGAGCGTTTCTTTCCACGTGTTAGGTTTTTGCATGTTTATCTCTGTTTGTAATTTCCACACTGCTTTTCCTCTGTAAACTTAAGTATAGCCATAAATGAGACAAACTCTACAAAGATAAACAAAAGAAAGCCTGCATTGTGAACCTGAGTAGGATGAGAAGTCAGGCAACTTTTAAGTTTTTTCTGATCCTTCTTCTCCCTCCCTATAGCTCTGAAATCAACCTGAAGCACCTGAGGTAGCTAGTTACTGCCAGAGTCTCATCATATACACTTCCTCTTTTTGAGTTATTGTTTTGATATTTACATATCATAACATGATAATAAATTCTCAGAAAGTAGACTGGCCACAGGCAGCCTCCTTTTAGTCTTAAAACCCACGTAACAAGATGACTCATGGATATAATACAACAACCCCGAAGACAAAGAAGGTGGAGCTGCCTTCCAGGCCCTGTTCATCTCTTCTAAAGAAAGTGGCATCATAAAATATGAAATTTGGATTTGAAGCGTGTTGTTAAGCCCTCCTTAAACTAACAGAGTGACTACATAGATTCTGCCAAGTGGCGCTCTAATCAAAGTATTAAAAATCAAATTAGTCGAGTACACTGCCGTCTGCAGTGCAGAGAATTTCACACATAGCCTTTAGAGTCTAGGAAGCACAGCAAGCAGTTTTCCCTGTGACAGCAAGTAGAATGGGGTCTTGGAGTTTGTGCCCCAGGATCCTTCCCTTGGTACATGGCTAAATCCCACTTTCACCACTGAACTTTCTCTGGACTTGATTTCTCTCAGTTAAATAGTATTTCCTGGAAGACAAGATGGCTCAGTGAAGATCAGCTCAAGAAGAAGATGAGCTGACCAGGGTCATGGTATGTCACTGAAGATGACTTACACTCCCCCCACACACACTATGGTATTACAGCTTAGACCCTGCTACTGTTCCCCTTTCATCAAAGGGGGTCTCTGGATTCAATTCAAGAGCCAACCCTTCTTTCACCAGCATTCCCGTGTCTAAAACAAAATTCATCTTCTTCTAGGGCAAATTCACACACTACAGTGTACTGATTTGTTCCTATTTAAATTAGTAAACAAGAAAAATGAAAAAAAAATGTAGTTCCTTAAATATATAGAGTAGGGCCCCAGAAATTGAATTTATGTGTAAGTTTGAGGTACCATTTGCTTTAAAAGTAATGGTAACCATATTACTTACTACAATACTAAACTACAGATTTTGCTGTTACTAAAAATGGTCAAGGTATATGAGATTGTATATCACTTAGTGGTCAACCCTTGTTTTAAATCTGTAGAATGTCATAAACCTGTTGTAATCCCAGCATTTGGGAGGCTGGGGCAGGAGGATCAGAAATTCAAGGTCATTTCTCAACTACATAAATTTAGGGCCTGCCTATCAGACAAGAGACACTGTTTTAAAAACAGAAAACAAGCAAACAAACAAACCCACCACCAACAACAACACAAAACTACAAATAAAAATAAAATATAATGGACCACTCATCAGATTCTCTCAGGCTTGACCCATTGTTTAGCAATTGGATTCTCCATCTTGAATTATGTATGAGACTGGGCCTCGAAACTGTCCACAATTCAAGCAAAGCAGCCTTCATCAAAGAATCAGGACCAAAAGAGAAAATGGTCATTTATACTTAGTGGAATGAATACAGGAAATAATGTTCCCACTGAAAGCAAGGATCTCGGAAGTGTGTCCAAAACAATCAAGTCCCAGGAATCAACCTGTGTTTTGAAGCTATAATCTTCTCTAATTGAGAGAAGGAGACCCAGTTTGACCTTCCTGTTCTGTTAATTGATTCCCAGATCTATTTCCCATTGATCCTCTTGGTAGCTATAGCTTACCTTGAGAACCAGGAAGCAGCAATTGAGGTCTCTGGGCCCTTCCAGAAAGCATTTTGATCTTTTGATTTTACAGGTAATGGAAGTTGCCAGCAATGTGGCTCTTTCAGTGGGAGTGTAACCTATAATGGGAAGTGTTTACTGAAACTAAACAGATTTTAGGTTAGGAAACGGTCGTTGCTGAGAATAGCTACATTTGAAAGGAACTAAACTACAATAAAATACCACATTTTCGTATTGATTTGGGGTCTGAAATAGTAAGCCTTTCAAATAAACCACTGTGCATATTTTATTATTGCCTCCATAACCCATGACCAAAACATTTTGATTTATATGGAAGTAAAAATATTTATCACTTTTATTTATATCACGTATCATTAAATATAGATGATATCAGCTAGTTGCCAGCGTATATACTTTTTCCTTCTGTGAGATGCAAGGATATTTTATAGATACTGTACAGATGCTGGAATTCCTTTCATAGCTTGATTTCTCCCTGGAAGATAAGGGATGTCAGCCTTTACTATGCCCTTTTGCTGTGGGAGGCAATGAGCTAGGAGCTCCTTGCAAGTTGCTCCACATGTATTTCACTAACTCCTGTAAGGAAAATAGGGAAAAGCAAGTACTTACTACTTTGCAAATGTAAAGACTGAGCTTCATGTGAGACAAGCCACTGAAATCATGCTGCTAGGACAAAATAGAGGTAGCATTTGAACCAAGTCTTGTCTAATTTAACATTGGCCATTGTTTCCTTGTGTGTGTGTGTGTGTGTGTGTGTGTGTGTGTGTGTGTGTGTGTGTGTATGTATGTGTGTGCGTGTGAGAGACAGAGAGAGAGAGAGTGCGTGTCTACATGTACATGCTTGTGTGTAAACCAGAAGATACCTTGGGTGTTGTCCTCAGATACTATCTCCTCGTGTGTCAGATGGTATGAAGATGGGGGCACAGGGACTGGCTCTCGCTGGTCTGACACTCACTAAGTAGGTGAGTAAGCTGGCTGGCCAGGGAGTCCTGGGATCCTTCTGTCCCCATATCCCTGCCTGTGGGATTATAATCACATACTTCCATGCCTGGCTTATGAAGCATGGGTTCTTTGGGCTTGCAAGACACATGTTCAACCAATTGAGCCATCCCCAGCCTCATCGTCTTCTTTATATCATCATGGTCTGTGTCCTCTAAAAGGTTTCTTGAACCTCAGTTAGCTAAGTACTCCTTCCTCAACTTGCCATACCCCTTCTGAAATATGTATCCCTCAACCTATTAACATGGCATTAGGACTCTTCTGGTACCCCAGGGAGAAATCAGGACATGCTACATGCACTCAGTGCAAGTGCCCATTTGCACAGTGGCTGATGGCATTAACATTTGTCCAACTGCCACAGCAGCCAGTGCCCCATCAGATCCTGTAGCAAATACCTGACAATTTGCAAAAGAGCCCACTCAGCATGAACATTTTAACGGGACTAATTAATATTTTGCTAACTGAAAGAAGAAGAAGAAGAAGAAGAAGAAGAAGAAGAAGAAGAAGAAGAAGAAGAAGAAGAAGAAGAAGAAGAA
The DNA here is from genome assembly GCF_008632895.1 of Mastomys coucha. Lineage (NCBI taxonomy): Eukaryota > Metazoa > Chordata > Mammalia > Rodentia > Muridae > Mastomys > Mastomys coucha. Next base: position 5,210,930 of record NW_022196911.1, on the reverse strand, counting down.
GAAGAAGAAGAAGAAGAAGAAAAGAAAAAGGAGGAGGAGGGGAAAGAGAGGAAGGGGAGAGGGAGGAAGAGAAGAAGGAGGGAGAGGAGGGAAAGGAGGGGAAAGAGGGGGAGGAGGAAGAAGAGGGGAAGAAGGAAGAGGAGGAGAAGAAGAAAGAGAAGGAAGAGGAGGAGGAGGAGGAAGAGGAGAAGAAGCAGCAGCAACAGGACAAGACTCCTAGTTCTGTCATTATCGTATGTTGTGGTTCTAGAGGCCTTGGAGTCTGGTCCTCAGGTTTGAGAGGTAAGTGGATTATCTGTAGTGTCATCTCCCCATGAAGGATCAGGTAGATGGATTAGGTGCGATGAGTATGATTATGATTGCTGTGGTCACTGTGGACACATGTCTGTTAGTGAGTAGCAGGGATATAAATATGAGACAGTCTCACATGTACATAGCTCTTCCCCCTCCCTCCCTCCCTCCCTCTTCCCTTCCTTCCTTCTTTCCTTTCCCCTGGATTTCTTTCTCCCACCTCCTCCCTTTCCTTTTTCCTTCTTCCCTCTCTCCCTCCCTCCCTCCTTCCCTCCTTTCTTCCTTCCTTCCTTCTTTTCTTTCTTTTTTCTTTCTTTTTTTCTTTCTCTTTCTCCCTTTCTTTCTCTCTTTCTTTTTGTCATATGTATAGTCCATATGCATGCATGTGTGTGCATGCTAATGCATGTTAATGTGTATGTGCATATACTATATCTGCATGTGGGGGTCAGACAACAGCTGAAAGTATCCCTCCTCACTTTCCTCCTGGTCTGAGACAAGGTCTCTCTTTTGTTGTTAATCATGCAAACACCAGAGGCCATGGCCTTTAAACTCATAGATCTTTTTCTGTCTCAACTTCCTACCCTGCAATGAATGGGCTGGGATTCCAGATGCTTCCTGCTCAGTGGACAGATGCTTCTGTCAGTGAAGGGACCGTGGTAATTCCCCATAGAAGGCTATAAACATGCAATGGGCTGAGTACAGGCAATAGAGTTGAGGAAATTCTGGTCTCATGGCTACCAAGACTTCCCCTACTAAGGTAAGCTGTGAGGGTAAGTAGCTTTTATGTCCTTGATCTCACAGTGCCCTCATTTTCTGATGACTGGGACCAAGGCTCTTCAGCATTTTCTCCTTGTTAATTGAATGACTAGTTCTGGATAATGGATAATTCTCAATTTTCTATTTTTAGAAAGTATATAAATATCTAAATTAGATTTAGGCAAAGTGAGCTGCAGCCTTTGATATGCAGAGAGCATAATTAGGTTGCTGCGTTTACCTACCAGGTCGCAAGCAAACTTTAACTCATTAAAGCTGTGAGGGACTTTGATGAACCTTTGAACTAGATAAAAATATGCCAGTCACGGACAAGTTCTCCTCTCTTCTTTGAGAACTTTCAAAGGAGAGAAAGTGACTAATGTGTTTGGTTTTGTAACATCGCCCGCCAGCTCTGATCGGCTCTGAAGTCTTCATGGGATTCTTAACCGCCCCCACGGCAGATGGAGGCATTTAGGGCAAGCTAAAGCACTGTCCTTGAAGGCAGGAGCCCTGTGAGCTCCTTCCAGTTCTGCTCTTGACCTTCAGTCATCGTGGGCCTTCTAGGCCTTGGACTCTTATCTGGGGAATAAGAATAACAAGCTGGAGTACTGAGAGGGGCTCAGAGTGATACAGTTGTGGTTTTTCAAGTGTAGATTGGATCTAAGACACAGATGCAATACAAAACCCTATTGTCCCTTCCTGGATGTCCCTCACACAAGTCCCTCTAACCTAGTCCCTCTTTAAACTCTCCCTGCCCTGCCAAAGGCCTCCATACCTTTTCTGATATTCTTTACTGGATCAACGATATCCCAGCCCTATAGGAACTCACTTGTCAAAAAGGAATACTGCAATACCCAAGCATCCATGCCCTGCAGTACTCACCAGGAAATGCCCATGCCTCTTGAGCTCCCTGCTGCTGCTGCATTTTATCCCCTGCAAGCAAAACCTGATATGTTAAATCTTCCTTGATATTCTGATATACCAACATGCACTGGGTTCCTTATCAGGAACAGTCTCTGGCTTTTTAATCCCTTGTCTCTTTTGCTTTTGGTCCAGAGTCCAGCCTCACAGGTGGGCTTCACGTATGCTGCAGCCAGATTCTAACACTCTCCTTCTTTGTCTTACCTCTTCGAGACAGTCGGTCACATTCTGCAAGAGTCCCCTGCCCTCCTAACAATTCCATTCTCCGTGGAGGTGTGAAGAGGTTGTTGCTGGGTGATTTGTACCCAGCCCTAGGACTGAGGATGCTCTACAGAAACTCTGGTCTGCATGTGGCCTTCCCTTATCCCTGCAGGGTCTTCGGTCATCATCCTGTCAGGACAAAGGTAGCAGACTGGAAGGTTCAGATGGCCAGTGAATAGTAAGGAAATGAAAGACCTCCGAGATTAGCTCTAGAGATGTAACTCAATTCTATTTGGGGTGAATCAAGGGTTGTATAGTTTTTAGGAAGAGGATAGAGGTTTCTAGGATGGGTGTGTATGATTGTCTGGAGTTTAGGTTATGAGGAGTGCCTCATTTGTATTCCGAGAATTCCAGGTGCATGCTGGACAGGTCTTATTGGCAGAAAGGAAGCTGAACCTGTAATCTCTCCAAGGCTACGCTCCCAAGTAGAGGGTGTGGGAGTCAGGCTCCCCAGATCAGGCAGAGATCAGAAAGCCCTGCTAAGAAAAGGGAGTCTTCCATCTTGCACTGAGCTCAAGAGAGCTGTCCAAACATGGAGGATTGTGACCTTCAGCAGTGGAGTGCTCCAACATCTGTGGTTTCCAATTCACCAGTCCCTCTGTCACCTCAGTCTGAAGTGGAAATTTCTGGTCTCTTTGAAAACTCAGTTATGTCATATGATGTTTTGCTAAAGCAGACATATGTGAAAGGAAGTTTTGCTGAAGCAGACACAGGTGAAAGCACTTTTTGCTAAAGCAGATACAAGCAAGAGGTTTTGCTGAAGCAGATGTGTGATGTTTAGAAAGGGTATAAATATGACTCCACAGACAATAGGATGAGGCTCTGGCATTGGTTTGCCTTGCCCTGCCTTGATAATGTTCAATGATGACACTTTTGCATTGCTTTGACTAGCACTGTATTGCTGTTCTTCACTTGTCATGACATCATACTTCTAGTGATTGTCCTCTGGCTTCTTGATACTTCCTCAGACTCAGGCAGATTGGTGGAGTCTTTTGGTCACTTCTGAATTGAACTGCCATTGCTGAGTGAACTGGACTGCAGCTGCTGATTTGTGTTGGTGTTTTGCTAGAGGAGCGGATTGCTAACAACAAAGACTGGAATTGCACCCAAGAACTATTTCTAAACAGGTCCACATCCCCCTTTGCCTTATTAACCTTCTTTTCCACTCCCTCTAGAGGATGGTGGGATAGAAGGGGGTGTTGAAGCATTTAAGAACCCTTATTAAAGTAGATTTTGGAAAATCTAAGCTTACAGTTTTCGCTGGGGTTCACTCTAAATACCAACCTAGACACTTCCTTAGGTGAAGTTCTCTGAGCCCTCTTCATTTTGACACATGCACACAAACACACACAATAGTGGTACTTAACAGAGACACTCAGAGAGTTGCCCTTAGCACCTGAAGACTCCTACCAACATCACCAGGAAGCGAAGAAACACGACTCACAGAATGCGTTTCCTTAGCTTCATCTTCCTGACTGAGCTTTAACAAAATGCCTAGCATAATTGAGATTGAAGTTAAACAAACACATTTTTTTGTGAACAATAGTTTGTGTGAAGTGCTATAATCTTTCAACATTCTCCTTAAATCACATATGCATAATTTCAAACAAGCAAGGCTGATTACTCTGTGCTAATTTCTTATATTTTTGGTTTGAGCCTAGCCTTTAATGGCTGAGCTATATCTCTAGCCCTGCGTGCTAATTTCTTAATTGCAGCATTCTTCATTAAGGCTAAAACTTAGTAACAGTTCTGAAAAATAAACATCAAGGTCTGATGGTGTAGCTTAGTGGTAAAGGACATTATTAGGAGGAGAATGAACCTGGGTTCTAGGTTTATTCCCCTAGCACGCACACATACACATGTGTGTGTATGCATTTATATATATGTGTATATATATATTTATATGTATATATATACATATATATATTCATATGATGAATACCATCATCTATAAAAACCATGTTGCACAAACAATTGACTGACAGGAAAATATTTTGTCATACATATTTATGTGAAAAATATAAGTGAGGGCCTACAATGTATTAGGGTGTTATAACTCAGGTGCAGAAGATTTGAAAGTTTATAATTTATATATACATATATATATATAATTTATTTACATATATTACATATATATATATATATATATATATATATATATAAAGTCCAGATGAACACACACTAAATTTTACTACCGTAAAGTCTTCCAGCTGTGTATGTATCTGTACTAGTTCTCATACTTGGAAGGTAACATCTGTCTTAGCCCAGGCTTGTCAGAACTTGAGATCTCCTGCCTCAGCCCTACTGATTGCTAACATAACAGATTTCTGCCATGCTCAAGGGCCTTCTACAGTAATTTTATAATCTGCAATGCCTTCAGGATTAACATTAGATCCATTAGGCATGTGTGCCATAATCTAACTCTTTGCCATTGTTTTTTCCCCACGTTCACACACTAAGTGTACTGCATGTGCTTTTGTTTCAAAGTTCAACTGCTCATGTTTCTTTGTGTTATAGATACATCATGAGATGCTCCTGTCCCCTCTCACATAAACTCCTTCACAAGGGTCAGACAGGGACTGGTCTTTACCATTTCTGAACACACTTGGTCCTTGGTTTCCGTTACTCCCACAGCAACTGCACCTTTTGTTCTATGGCCAGACCATTGTCATGGTGAGACAGCTCCTTATTGGAGCCGTTTCTGTATTATCCCCACATCGCAGTTCCAACCAAGGTCACCTGAATGCATCAAGCTCCAAATGAGTGCTCACAGGCTGACGAATGCATACGTCCCCTCTAAGTGATGCTTTCTCTGAGAGCCTTGAGCCTTCTTCCTTGACATTAACACTGTTCTGCACATGAAGACAAATATTGAAAGCTTAGCAGGAAGCAGCGTCCAAGTCCTTGGCTTCCATGAGTACACATTCCCCAAACAGAAGGAAGGCATGGTGTAGAGGTGCTCTGGGAACCGTCTCACCTCTCCCTGCCTAACTTGTCTTCACTCATTGCACTGTTTGTAATTGTTTGAATGTGAGATATCCTCCACAGGAGCATGTGTTTGAATCATCCTAGTGGGTGGCACTGTTCTGGGAATCTGAAGAATTCTTTCAGAAGTGGGGCCAGCCTGATAGAAAGGAGTCATATTGGGAAGGCCTCTTGGGGTGCAGGGGTATACTCAGTTCTGCCTCCAGCCTGTACTCTCAGCTTCCTGGCAAGTCACAATGTGAGGAGGAAAAGCTATACAACCTGGCCATCACAGAGTCTGTCAGTTGACCTCCTCCTTACATCCTATCATGGACAGGAAATCCTCTGAAACTATGATTCAAAGTCAACATCTCTTTTCTTAAGTTGCTTCTGTCAGGTATACGGTGACACTCACAAGAAGTGCAGCTAACATACTAACCAAAACAACAACAACAACAACAACAACATCCAAACCTGTATTCTCACCCATCTTAACTCTGTTCTGTTACCTTAAGATGTAAAAAGATCTTGAGTGCCCAGGAAGAGGACTGAGCTTGCTCATGGATTCGCAGCACTTTGTCCATCCCATTTCAGTTGGTGCATCATGTGGGCCAGGGGCTTTACAACACTCTGGTACATAACAGTTCCACGGAGACTCTCATCACTTCTGTCATTTTCTCCATCCTGCAATTAGGATACAGGTGGGAGATGGTTGTCATGGGACACATATTAATGCATTTCTTTGAACAGAAAAGTACAGCCGTAACTTTGTAGCTAGAAATCTGACTCGGCTGGTGGCTTTGGCCAGGAGGAGCTATTTGTCATTTAGCTTACAGGGTGGACAGTTCTTATCCGACGAATGAGCTGACTATGAACCTCCAAAGGCTGACAAAATATGCTCAAAGTGTAGGACACAGAAGAGAATGCTTCATTATGTCAGCAAGTGGTTTGAAATGAACCGTTGTCAACAAATATTTTTAGTACGTTATGTGTAAATATTTATTACAAAATGCCTTCAAGAATGAAAGGATAACTGATATAATTAATTGTCATCTGATGAATCTTGATAAAGCCTTTATGTATTTGTTTCCCACTGAGAGAGATGCATGCTATATCTGAGTAGTTTTTCAAATTTATTTTAAAATCTTTTTGCAAGTCATGTTTTTTTTTAAAACAATGTTTTTATTTTCAGAAAATTGAAAAATATACTAAACAAGTTTCCAGCTAGCCATAAAAGTATTTCACCATCAATCTGTCTGCTGCATCTGCTACATATTTTAGAGAGAGGTCAGTGATGGTGCATTAGACTTCCATTCCCCTCTGCTTATTGATGGCAACAGAATTTTCTAGCATTTACCCTTACAAAAAAATGTAAAAAGGGATTTAATGTTAGGTCAGAGATGATTTCAGCAAAAAGGAGGCATTTATAAAATTTAACCTTTATTTTTAACAATTATCAAGATTTATAATATAATATTAATAAGTCAATGCAGAAACATTATTCAGCACTTAACTTCCTGATGCCTATGAGAAATGATAAACATGCAGATTTTTGTGCAATATGTCTTCTGTGTACAGAAATGATGTTTAGGTGTAATGAAAAGAGCAAACCAAGAAGAAAAATGAACACTGTAAAATTCCTGACTCTGAAACGGCTTGTTAATATTTTTAAATTGATAATGGTGGGTAGCAAATTACTCTGGTATTTATATTCCCTTTGATACAGCTCAGAGAGTCATAGACTAGTTTTCTTTAAAAATGCTAAGAGTTATAACCCACAAGAAATCAAATCATTTGCAATAATTTGAACTTGTGATTAAACATTTAGAAGTCAATCTAAAATATATGTGAGGGTATACTCAAGTTTTAAACGTATCTTAGGGTTTAAGAACAGAGAGGACTAGAAAGCAGCTAGCCAAGGAGACAGAATGCCTGGTACCTAGGTGGTCCCAAGCAATGACTGGGAGGAGCATTTTCAAAGTCCTGGACAGATGGAGCATGGGTCTTGGCTGGTTTTCTCCAGTGAAGAATCTGGATCACTGGTCATGGTTAAGGTAGCAACGCACACACTATAGATTTCACCTTCTGTACAGCTCATGTGGGTCTCTGCATTTCACCTAAAAGATTTAAAAATAAATTCCTTTGATATTTTGTCTTCTGACTAGTAATAAAAGAGGTTTGGCGGATTAACCTCTGTGTAGGAAGCAAACAAGGACAGGGCATGAGAATCGATACTTGAAGTTGTCCTCTAACTTCACTCCCACATTGTGGCACGTGTATACCAGACATTCATACACTAATCACACATACAGAATGCACATACACACACGGAAACATGCAAATTACATACAACACATATACACACAAACAAACATCATACACACAATCAAAAATCATGCACACACACACACTTGAAAATACATAAATAAAAAGGTTGACAAGGATATTGGGCAAAGGAGCCTTTGTTCCTCCCTCTCTGTTTGTCAGGAACAAAACTGGCTCTCGCCAGAGGGATGAACCCCACTACCAACAGGTGCTCCGATCATGGACACACCCACGGAAGCTGTAGGATCTTGTAGCGATTTCCACAGAGCAGGCAGACTGAACAGCTTTGCCCGGGGTCAGGCTATGAAGCTTAATTCCACATGGCTTAGATTTGCTTTAACATTCCCAGAAAAGTCAAGGGAACGTTTATTATAAGGGTTTCTCTTATTTTCAGCCTCTTCTGATTCCGAATCTCCCCCATTCCCCCCTTGGCTCACTAGACATCAGCCACACCCTGCACTTGAGTTCCTCCAAGCTGTCAGTGTTCCCAGGTGATGAAATTTTTCCCTGCTGTGCCCTCCCCAGTCCAGGGAAACATGGGACTCACCTCATTGTATTTCTGTCTCTGTTCCAGTCACCTTCTCTGAAGGGGGCTCCCCAGACTGCCCCTGCCTAAAATGATATGTCTCTTCATCATTCTAGTGTAGTACTTTGCTGTTAGCAATTATTCAGGGACAAGAGCTATATTCTTGTCTTGTGTCAGCTTGATTTTATTTACTATAGTTCCTTGAAGACAGGTTTATATTTATATACATATGTGTATGTGTGTGTATGTACATATGTAATGTATATTATATACATGTATATTGTGTGTATATATAATACATATATTATATATAATAAATATATACACACATATACACATACATATAATATGTATGTGTCTATGCATATGTATTTTATATATGTATACATTATATACATATACATGTAATATGCATATGTAAATAAATATATATCACACACATAACATTACCTAGTACAGACTGAACCTCTGATAAACATTGACTGAATAATATAAAGTTAGCATTACATTCTATGTAATGTTCTATGATGTGAAGTATTTCTGATAATATAAATTTTAAAGATCTTTAAAACCTGTTGCCAAATTGCTTCCCAGGAAGATTTTTATCTCTCAGCAATGTTCTATGATAGCTCTCTTGTAATATTAATCAAATATTAAAATTATTCCCAATTTAGTAGTTTCAATGTGAATATTTGTGATAACTAGGAAGAATGAGTATTTTAGAATATTTATTGGTTATGCCTATTTTCCCTATAATTATCATTCTATGATTTTTAGCCATTTTCTAGTCAATATTTATTGCAAGATTATTATATGCTTTGCAAAATAGGGAATAATTACAGAATATAGACTCTTTGCTCCAGACTTTATTTGGTCCACAAAAGAATAGACTATATTGGAAATAATTACCATGAGGATGCTCAGAAATTGATTTTACTGAAAATTAATTAAGGAAAAAAATTCAAAAGCTTTACAAGAATAGGATTGGAAAAAGCTACTAAAACAGCAGTGTTTATTTGCTGGAGAGATGGCTCAGTGGTTAAGAGCACTGACTGCTCTTCCAGAGGTCCTGAGTTCAATTCCCAGCAACAACATGGTGGCTCACAACCATCTGTAATGGGATCCAGATACCTTCTTCTGGTGTTTCTAAAGACAGTGACAGTGTACTCATATTTACTGAGGCTGAGGGCACTAAACATTATCTAGTTTAATCAGCTCTGTGAGCTATGTGGTGTGTATAGGAAAGAAACAAGGACGTAAAAGAGGAAACCTTCCTTCCACCTCAGTTGGCCACAGATAGAGAGCAGTGCAGAGGGAGCAGGGATTTGCCTGTCTAGTAGGAAAATGGTGGATTGGCTTAATATCAACTGTAGGTAGTAACTATGAAATTCATTTACAATTAAAGATACCTGTGGCATTATTTGCATTATTGCAGACATAATGGTGTGCTGCCTTGTCATAGATATGAACTGGAGAGCAGCATGTTCACATGGTCACATGGTTACAAACTAGCCACTGCCTGGTTGGTTGGGTCCGGGATTTAGTCTCCATCTTTGACTCTGTGATAACACTCAGAGTTATCACTGAATCACTGGTCTTGGTTCCAGAGCTGTGTAGCTAGTCATTAAACCCACACGTGGTGTTTTAACATTAACATGCAGGCATAAGAGAAGATTCAGTAAAGCAGATCTCCAATGATGGGAGGAGGAGGAAGCCAAGTTCGATGGTGAGGAAGGGGGTGCAGAAGCCCATGGTGGTTTAACACCGAGCATCCTACTGCAAGGTTGCTCAAATCTTGCTCTTATCCAAGGCTGCTCTTTAAGGCAAGAGACATAGTTAAGAGACAGGGAGACTCATAGATAATGTGACATTGCTAGCGTTCCCACATAGCAAACGGCTCTGGCCCAGTGTGATAATTCTTTCCTCCAGGAACTGCCTCTTGTGTTTCCCAAAAAATTTCACCAAGGTATGAGCAATTTGGATCACAATTCTTTCTCCCTTCAGGAAAGGTGTCTTTGATCTTGCCTCAGCCTTGGGTAGATGAGACACAAAGTGAGGAGAGAGGACATGATCCCCCATGAGCTTCCTTCTCCCAGAGGCCAGTGCCTGTGGTCTTGATCAAAAATGGGAATGGAGAGAGGAGGATTAGGTCCAGGCATGGGAAGCTTGCCTCTACTTAAATAGGGTGAGAACACTCAGAAAAATTAGGTCTGCAGCTCAGAGAGATGCTTCTTGCGGCAGAGGATAGTGCTTAGAAAGATACCCTCCAGGGGTTGATTAGCCTCAAATTGTCTGGAACTTCAAAGGGAGCTGAAAGTTAACTGGGAAAGCATCAGTCCTCTGAGGAGTTAAGAAATTTAGGGAAATAAGAGCTATACATCTGAGAGAAGTGCTATTTCACATCTAGATATTTAAGCATTTGTTTTCCTTGATCTTAAAAAAAAAAAAAAAAAGCAGAAACCAAAGTAGAAATTCTAGAACCAGGAATGTTGATGGTAGAAGGCATGCAGAGCTTTTATTTCAGTGCTGCCATGTCCCAGATCAGGATGAAGATGTGGAGAAGCTAGGCTAGGTTAGAGTCAAGCTCTCAGCCTTACAGGACACCTTCCTGTATTCAGAAAATTAACCATATGTTCACATGGTATAAGAATGCTAAATGTTTAAAACTGATGTTTTAAAAATTCAATAAAGTGTTTAACATAAGGGTTTAACATAAAGTGTTGCAACATAAGGGACCTGAGTTTTGTTCCCAGAACACACACTGAAAGAAAGCAGAGTGTGTGGCACACAAGTATAATCCCAGCTTGGAGTAGCAGAGACAGGTGGCTTACTGGTCATCCAACCTGTCCTTCTTAGTGAGCTCAGGACTGTGAGAGACCCTGAATCAAATTAATCAATTAATTAAAAAGATGCATGCTCAGAAGAGTAACTTGGAGGTTGCTCTCTGACCTGCGCTCCATGCCCATACACACAGCTGCAATATTGATAAGTTCACTGTATATGAACTGTAAAAATACAATGCATGTGATATTTTCAAAGTAACCGAGATCATGTCCAGTGATAATATCCTAGGAAGTTTTCCTGTCACATGCAAGGCTCTTGGGTTTTTCCTCAGCACTGAAATTTAAGGACACAAGCAATCTGAACTACACAAGTATGCATTTCTTTTTATTTTGTGTTTCCACATTCTGGTACTTATCAAAAGCATACATTGTGATGATAAAACACAACATAGTCTACCAAAATAGTACTTCCTGATGCTGAGCACGGTTGTCTCAATTCTCATCCTATGACAGCTCAGAGAGCTAAGTGTTGCAGCCCACTCCATTTCATAGACAATGAAACTAAATGGGAGAGACTTTGACCTATTTGTTCAGTCAGCCGTCTGCTAATAGTGTAGCCAAGAGAAGATACATACATACATACATACATACATACATACATATATACATACATACATATATACATACATACATATATACATACATATATACATACATATATACATACATACATACATACATACATACATACATGAATGTTAGTCAGACTGAGGAAATGAGTGAGTTGGTAGAGTGCTTGTCATATAAACGTGAGGACCTTAATTAAATGCCTAGCACCCTCATGAAAAAGCAGGGTGTGGTAGCCTAGGCTTGGGATCCTAATGCTAGAGAGGGAAGGACAGGGAGCTTCTGGGGTTTTCTGGTTAGCCAGTGTGGCTGAGTCAGTGCGCTCCAAGTTCAGTAAGAATTTGTCTTCCGCATATACACACATGCACACACATACATACATACATACATACACACACACACACACACACACGCACACACACACACACACATGT
>NW_022196911.1:5191649-5198970 GCF_008632895.1 Mastomys coucha | reverse complement strand
ACACAGGCACACATACGCACACACCACACACGCACACACACACACACACATGCACACACATACATACACACACACACACACACACATGCACACACATACATACACACACACACACATACATACACACACACACACATGCACACACACACATGCACACACACACATGCATACACACACACACATGCACACAGGCACACACATGCACACACACACACACGCACACACACACACATACATACACACACGTACACATACAAAAACTAGTTAGATTTGAAGCAGAGAACAAGTGTCATTTTCTGGGGTGCCATGTTGACCTTATCAGAATATGGACAAATATGAAAATGTGATGTTTGGTTGACTTATCTAGGTCTTCCAGACTTTCATTGAGTCATCAGAAAATTATATCATGGAAAGTATCATTGACCCATATTCAGGACTGATCTTTCTTTGGGAATGATGGTCTTCTGTGCTGCGAAGTACAGCCTTGCTAATTCCATACCCATGCTGTCTGTAGACACTTCCTTTGTGCCAACATCTGGTGCACCATTTGGTATTTGGTATGCGGAGAGGAAATCTTCACTTAAGAAGTTTGTGCTGGAAAGCTGAGCTTTCCCTATGGTAATTTTTACATCTGAGACTGTTGCTCTTTTCAACATGAATGCAGGAAGCTGAGAATCACATGGGAAAAGGGGCCTATTGCCACTGGTTCTCACCAGTGCTGTAGAGAGATCTCCTTTCATTGCTGTCTAGCTTTGACTTTAGGCTGGTCCATTCTTTTCTTGGGACCTAGTTCTCCTCACGTTCCACCTTGTCGTATTTCTCTCCTTCTCACTGTCTGTGGGTTATACTCTTAAATTTAAACTTTAAATTGTGTTAATAGAATCACGATGTATGAAAATAAATTACATACCACAACTGTGTGCTTGGTGTAAAGACAAAAAATTAGCACTTAAGAGCACTTTCACGCTGAACTTCTGGGATCATTTTTATTCAACCATAAAACCACCAAAACTTTTATTAAATGCCTAATTACACAGCATAAAGTGGACAGAACCACATAAGTATGAAGATTAGTGTAGCAAGGGCCTCAGAGATAATTCTACAGAGTGTAAAGCATGTGTTAAGAAAGGCCAAATGATTTACCCAATGTCATTCAGCTAATTAATGACAAAGGAAATGTAAAAGAAAACAAGAGAATAAAATGTCCATATGCTCAGTTTTACATTTTATAGTTCATCTAAGATGTTAGGAAACAAGACTTTTTAAATATAGAGAAGTAACTGAATGGTTAAAATTCCAGGAGAGAAAAATCAGATTATTGTGTTAACAAGAGCACAGTTTACAGATGCAGCACACGATGGCTGAGCTGGCGACAGAAGTATTGTGGGAGATCTGAGAGAGGGCAGAGGATGGAGATCTACCACACTCAATGAAGGCTAGAAAGCTTTTTGTGATGATGGCAAATAAATAGAGCCTTCGAGAAGAAAAAAAGTGGGAATAATCAGATGAGGGCATTCTAGAGAATGGACGGTGGTGGAGAAGTGTGCAAGAAGCAGAACATTGCAGACTGTGATGGTCCATTTCCCTAGTGCTTGGGAGGTCTGAAGAGTCCAGGAAGCAGGGTACCACTTGATGCTTTGAGATCATCTCTACACAAGAGGGTGCTAGCACCTCTGAAGGTGGAGTTACAGGGGCTTAGGAGTCACCATATGGGTGCTGAGAACTAAACTCTTGTGTTTTTGCAGGAACAGCAAGTGCTCTTAATTGAGTCATCTCTCCAGCCAGTCATCCCATTTTTAAATGTTTTTTTTGGGGGGTAGAGGGGGGACATGGAGTGTGATGCTTCCAGAAGCAATTGAGAAGCAGCCATCTGAAGGGATACAAACCAGATGGGCTTTAACATCAGAGAAACTAAACTAAATAAGTAAATCAGTGTCGAGTTTACACTACAGGACATGATCAAAGATAAATTACACTATACAGAGTGAAAAACAAGTTGTATGAGTGTGTGTGTGTGTGTGTGTGTGTGTGTGTGTGTGTGTGTGTGTACATATGTATATGGGGAGACAAGAGGACCATCCTGGGTATTACTTCTTTTCAGGCATCTCCCATTCTGTGTTTTGAGACAAATTCTCTCAATAGGACCCAGAGTGTTTGCCAATTAGACTAACTCACCAGAATAATGGCAAGTGCCACTATACCCAAACTTTTTACCTGAGCACTGGGGATTGAACTCAGGTCCTTGTGCTTGCTTGGCAAGCATTTTACTTAGTTCCTACCCTTAAATAATTTTTTTTAAATGGTATAGAAAATATTTCTCTGTGTCAGCTAGAAACTCATTGGCAGTTTTATTGAGATGAGCTTTGCATAGTATGAGACTAAAGTGGATGTTCAATAGATACTCAATAAGCGCTTTCTGGACCAGTGACAGAACTTTCACTGAAGATTGAACAAAATAAATTTGATTGTTTTCTATGAACTCTGAGTATAAAAAGCCTTCATTTAGTCTGTGATCCACATACACCTGCAAAAGCAAGACAGCCGCTTTTTGCCTTATGTAAATCAAAATCATGAAAGCCTAAAAATGTGCTAACTCTAACAAAATTTGGTTTAATGATTTTTTTTTCCTGTCGAGTTACTTTGCATGGACTCAGTAAATGATGTAAAGATTATAACTGGAGAAAAAAAGAAAGGCTATTTGAAGGGATATACAAGAAACAATATGTTGAATGCCTCAGTGTAAGTCTGGATGTGTAGGACAGAGCCAGCCCAGGAGTTCTACCTTTCTGTTGAGGAAGCTAGGACAGAGCCAGAGCCTTGTGCATGCTTTGCAAATACTCTACCCGTGAGCTACATCCCGGGCCCAATCTTAGCACACATCCCAGATCAAAACACTTTCAGTTCAAAGGCAAGCTGAATGGTTCTTGCAAGGCATGCCTACATAGAATTATTTGGGAATTAATCTCAAAGAATTAATTTTTCTCTGTCAAAAATATGTTCAAAGAAAACACTGGTGTGAAAGGCAATAGAGTTGAATTATTGCCACGATAGTGTTCTATTTCCTTGAAATCCTGCTATTCTGGAGAGATTGTCAAAATTATCCTCTTAGGCATTCCATCTTGTGATAAATAGCACATAACCCAACCTCGGTCATACATACATAACTACCGCTGGAAGGGGAGGGATAAAATGAAGACTGTGGATGAGGGAATTGGAGGTGGCTGCTTCTCCTTATGTCAGCAAGCCTTACAGGTATGCCTCTGCCTTCTGTTTTGGTCTAGTGCCTGCTACAGCAATGTGAACAGAAATGTAATTATATTCTGTGAATAATTGATATAAACATACAAAGGGTGAGCCACAATCAAGTCTCTCCCCCCCGCCATCTCTCCTTTCAAGTCTCCTACAGTAGCAGCGTGTTGGTTCTCAGCTGAGTAGCACTTGTATCAATTAAACAGTAACTAATTCAAGTACATTTGCAATCTGTGTTTGAAATGCCAGCCCATACAGTAGTTACCAATTAAGCATGAGGCAGATTAATGGACGTATTGTTCTCCTGGGCGAACTCCAGCACATTATCGTTAAGCGTGTAAGCCCCAGTGAGTGAAAGGCTTCCATTTAAAGGGAAAGGAAAACTCTCACTTATCAAGAGAAAAGGAAAAAGAAAGTTGAGTGTTTTATATCGCAAAGAATTATTTAACAGGAAGGTGCTAGATAGCCTTTGGAAAGGAGAGGTAATTATGGCTGTTTTGTGTTTTTCTCCATCCCTTTTTGTGCAAATTTGATCGGTGGAGAAATATAGTGGTGCAGGATGGGAAAAGAATAATAGGAACAGACCAGCTAGACAAATGACTCTTGTAAGTTCACAGCTCCTAAAACAGATGCTCTTTCTAGCTGGCTACAGTATATCATTAGCTCCAGAAATCCCAGAGATCAAACACAAAGGTGAGCGCCACAGAGGATGGAAACAGTCTATTTACCCTGCAGAAACTGTAACATTCACTTGCTGCTGTCAGTGGGAGGCACCATTCTGCTAAAGACCAAGTATACAATGAAGTTAGAGAATTGTCCCTGGGACAAGATGTTCAGTGGAAACCAGCTTATGGAACAGAGGTTTATTTTGGCCAAATATTTCAAAGCTTTTGGCCAGTGGTTAGCTGGCCCCATTGCTTTTAGGCTTATAGTGAGGCAGATACAGAGACAATGGAAACATAGAACAGTTACCTGCTAACATTGCAACAGACAGGAAGCTGACAGAGAAGAAGTAGCCAGGCTCTCCATACATCCTTCAAATGCACATATTCCTGATCCACATCCTCCAACTAGACCCCACACCCTAAATCTTCCATTGTCCCAACACCACCACAGGCTGGCTACCAAGCATTCAGCACAAAGCCTTTGGGGGCATTTCTCTTTAAGCTGTAACAGGCCATTTTGAATTACAAGCTTATGCTTTTCAAAACCAAGTGTAATTGTTGCAAATAAAACTGTTTCCATCACTCACTGAGCGCTTAATGATTGTTGTAGCGCATATCGAAACAAGTGGAAAGTGGTTGAGAACTGAACAGAAGCAATTCATTTTAGTTCTGTACCTTGTACAGATAGATTCCTGTGGACACTTCTGATCCTCTATCACCCAGTTCTCTACTTCATCGAACCCCACCTCCACCATCTTACACCATCTCATAAGACCTATAGTAAAAACACCTAAAGAGACATTTAATGCGTTCTTAGGAACAATAGCAACAACAACAAACCCAGTTTATTTTATGTGCTGTTTTTTTTTTTCTAGTTCACATCGTGGTTAAACACATGGTAACCAAATTCCCACAGTGTCTAAAATCTATAAGACTCGCACAGTTAATTGTATGAGTTCAATGTATAACACTTAAATGACCTACAGGACCAGCTGTCTTCTAAATGTATCCACAGGCCAAGCTCTTGTCTATTGCCATTTCCTCCCTGCATAGGCAGACATGGTGCTACCAGCCAGAGTCTGAGTTTGCACTACACTATTTGCATATGTCCCAAGGATGCTTAATGGTAGTTCATAAATATGTTCGCCTCCTTCCCTTGAGCAGCTCTTCCCTTTTATCCCTCAATAGGTAATGGCTGTGTGCCTGGTCTTTGTCCAGGGCTCTGGGAGACACTGCTCACTCCCCTGGTAGGAAAGAGAATCCAGAGACCCCTTGAGGGAGTTAAGTTTGTGTCTCATCTTCTTCAATACATCTCTGATTTCACAAAGGGCATGACTATCTATCTGGTTTATGTGTGTGTCCACCTGTTTGTCTTGACTGTGGAATTCAAGGCTTGTCTCTGGTATAATTCCCTTTAATGGTAATTCACTGGAGATCCTTCCCTCTTTGACTATTACTTCTGTTCTCTGTGCATTAAAATTTTTTTTTAGCTTTTCAAGATGTTCACATGTCTATGGTGTTTCTACCAAATCAGGTACAAGAATAGCCTCTGCATTAGCCTCTCCTCTTCTCTCTAGTTCTGGTCTCTCTAGCTTCGTCTCGTCTGCCCATTTATTGGCCCACTGGTAGAGTAAAAGAAATGTCGAAATCAATATGAGAATACATTGCCACATGGTCTTTATTGTGGAGGCAAGGTTTCTATGGAAAATCCTTGTAATCAGAGGAGAGGGAAGATGAGATTAAACTGATTAAACTGAGAAAGTCAAAAAAAGGACAACTTGAAAGATTAGCCAGCCGACGCCAGCAAAGCACAGCTCCTTTTGCATGCTAAGTGGAACCGTCCGCTCTTGCTATCAGCCCCTTCATCGGGTGACCTTCTGCTGCGTTAGCACAGAACCACCTGATCCAGGGCAATACTGGAGATTGAAAAGCCAGAATGCTGGTGATTACAGCAGGTATCAATATTATTGTAATGATGCTTCGTTATCATTAGTGAACTTAATTACTTAGAGAAAATGAGAAGGCCCGAAGAGTGACGGCGTAGTCAGCAACTGGATCAGTGCAGATATTTGGGCATGGCCTCAAATCAGGGTCAAAGGGGATCAGAGAGGGGAAGGAGGAGGAAGTTCAATGAGAGACTGCAGTGGGACTCATAGGTCTGCACAGCAAATGTCAGACAGAGTGCAAAGAACGGGTGTTTCCTTGTGAAATGCTTTCTGCATTATTTGATGTGTAAGATCTCTGTAAATGCTGACTGCGTGAAAGGAAGAAGATGGATAGACAAAAATGATAAGGCAGTTGTATGCTATGATAGTGTCCAAAAATAAATAGATTTCCTTTAAAATATTAAATAAAAATACATTAAAATTTGGGTGCTGATTTTAAGCCCCCCATGTGTGTGTATATATTATGAGTATATTTATATTTGTACGTTTATGTGAGTGTTTGGTTTGGTGTGTGTGTGTGTGTGTGTGTGTGTGTGTGTGTGTGTGTGTGTGGTTTGTGATACTAGTGATGGAACTGGGACACATGCTAGGCAAGCTCTCTACCACTGAGATACATACACTTCCAGCCTGCAGCAATTTTTAATGGAAATTTAACCTTGTATTCAATCCCCTTATATGTGCCTTCCAAACCCAGTCTCTCTCCCTTTCTCTTAACTTCTCTCTTTTTTTCCATAGAGAGTTGCAGTTTTTGGCCTGGCTAGTGTGACGCTATAATTCTGAAATGCAGAGTTCAAACAGGGCGTATGTTTTCTTTTAACTCTGACCCCTAAATAGAAACAGAACATTTCAGAACACTCTAGGGCTGTGGCTGTGCTGAGACAAACCAGAATTAGCCCCACTTACTGACCTACAAATAGACCTGACCCAGCCTGACCTGCCTCTGTCCAAGTGCTGGGCCAAATCCATACTTCCAAATGCAATGAATCAAATTTCTTTGCTTTTTTTGGAGTAAGCACAAAGGCCAAAGGAAACTTCAAACTGCATTTGAATGAGCTCGTCCACTCAGTTACCACCAGCAGTCTTTCCCAGCTGAGCACACCATGGTACCAGTTGTTTCTTTAGCCCATTTGAAGAGGAGAAGTGGGGGTAGAAAAAAGAATTCAAAAAATCTGCAACAGAAAAAAAAATGTATTTGGAAGAAAGAATGGGAAAAAGTTCAGGTCAGAATGACTGTGGAAAAGGTTCTGTAAACATTCGCAGATGGATTTAGTGGCCAATCTGGTTGCAGCAAGCCAGGCTGTTCCTAGTCCTCAGCTCTTTTGTTTACTGTTTGAAGCCTAGGTGTCTTGGCATATGGAAGCACACAGCTCCAAAGGCCCAAGGCAGTTAGTTGACTTGGTGTTCTCCTGAAAGAGAGAGAGAAAAATAGAGAGGGGGGGGAAGGGAGAGGGGGAAGGAGAG